>NW_026129667.1:617500-807795 GCF_022985175.1 Labeo rohita | reverse complement strand
CTTTTAACAAAATACATAGAATAATACTTAAGTAAAGAGACATTTTTAGACTCATATTTGACAAGAGTGTCACCAGATTGTCCACTTGCGCCATTTGTGCTTGGACCCCAATAATCTGCTTGCTCCCGTTTATTAGTTAATGGATTATATACCAATTGTTCGTTGTTAAATTCCTGTTTGTTCATAATGCAATAATGTTAATTTATAACTTGAAATGTTGATGTTAAAAATGTAGGCTGTTTGCTAGTAAGTGAATATAGTTAAAAGTTTCATTAACAAAAAAGATTTAGGAATATCTATAATGGTCAATGGTGTTTAGGCTGAGCCACAGAGTGCCGCCTGCAGGAACGAACTAGCTTGGCAGCACAATGGTGCATTAGGCGCTGCACAGATTTCAGATCAGTTGGCCGTGAAAACGACAGGTGCAGGTGCTTTTTGCTGTTCTTCTAAAATGCGCTAAACGTTGATTCTCTTTATAGTATACTAATACTTTTAATCTCGTATGTGATGTGAGAAAAAGCGTGCCATTGTTTCCATCTTGAGAACTGAGCCATTATGTTTCCTTCGGCGCATCATATCCAGCGGGCGCTCATCTGTTCTGTTCTTCTCTTTATGACGACGACAGTCATGACGCGATCCTCTTCAACCTCTGATCTCAAATCCAAAATATCTGGTGTGGAAGAACTGCTGGAGGAGTTCCGTAAGCAGTTACAGCAGGATGAGTCGGACTCGAGGGAGGATGAGGAGGATGGAGACCGCTGTATCAGTGGCTTCAAAGCGGTGGAGGAGCGCATCATTCGCGCCAGCGCATCCATCGAGCAGGGCGCCGCGTTTTTGTCCGCCCCGCAGAGGGTGTTTAGCTGGAGGGACTGCGTGCATGCCTGCTGCTCTCATCCGCACTGCACAGCCGCCATCATCCAAGAGGACCTCAAGCAGTCGGACGACAGTTTACGCTGTTATTTGTTCAACTGCACGTATAGGGGCAGGAATGTGTGCTCGTTTTCATTTCAGCCAGGATTCAGCACCTACAGTCGGGTGAACAACAGCTCTAGACCCCCCCCAACAACGGACAGTCCGAGCACTTCAGCCGGGAGACCTACGTATGGGATCGATGAGGACGAGTCCGTAATGCAGGGTGGGTTTCTCAGATGAATCGCGGGCCGCGTACTGAATGGGTTTAGGCCTGTGCCTTATGAAAGTTTTTGTCTTATCCCAGCAAGCAATAGTCGTCATTTCAACGTCTGTTTTAACTATAGACCCGATATAGTCCGGCTATTTGTAACCCACTTCTAGACCAAATAATCTTGAATTTAGTTACATGTCATTTTTTGGCAAAATACTTGTGAGATGTATGATATTTCATCATGTAAGCAAAGTCAACAGCGTTTACAAGGTGTTTGTTTTTTTTCTATATTTATATATATTTATATATGTATATATATATATATATACACTATCGTTCAAAAGTTTGGGGTCAGTAAGACTTGTAATAGTCTTTAAAGAAGTCTCTTATGCTCATCAAGGCTGCATTTATTTGATTAAAAATATAGGAAAAAAAAAACAGTAATATTGCAAAATGTTTTTACAATATAAAATAATGTTTTTTATTTTAACATACTTTAAAATAGAATTTATTCCTGTGATGAAAAGCTGAATTTTTATCAGCTGTTACTCCAGTCTTAAGTGTCACATGATCCTTCAGAAATCATTCTAATATGCAGATTTATTATTAGAATTATTTTTTTTCAGGATTCTTTCATGAATAACAAGTTTAAAAAGTACAGTGTTTATTCAAAATATAAATATTTTATAAGAATGTAAATTATTTATTATGAACTTTTAATAAACTTTTAATTATTAACTTAATACATCCTTGGTGAATAAAAGTATTACTTTCTTAAAAAAAAAAAAAAAAAAAAAATAAAAATGTACTGACCCCAAACTTTTGAACAGTGTATATATTTATCGTCTATTCTAGGGCTATGTTTAGACGTCTATTAAATTTTCACTGACAGCCCAATGACATCCTTATGTTAGCCTAGACGTCTGGGCTGTGTTTCAACGGCTAATATACGTTTTTTAGACCAAAAATTGCTTGCTGGGATGTTACCCAGAGATATAAGATGTACCTTTTTTGAACAAAAGTAATGCTTTTATTTAGCAAGGATGCAACACATTGATCGAAAGGAACAGCCAGTAGAATGGACATTTCTACAGAAATTCTATTGCAAATAAAGTGCTGTCCTTTTGAACTTCATTAAATAATCATGAAAAAAGATTTCATGATGCACACAAAAATAAAACAACTGTCTTAACTTTGACTATAATAAGTAATGTTTACTGAGCTCTAAATCAACATATTAAGAATGATGTCTGAAGGATTATGTAACATTTAGGACTAGAGTAATGATGCTGAAAATTCAGCTTTGCAATCAAAGGGAAAAAATGGGAATAATCAGGAATAAAGGGATAGTTCATCCAAAACTGAAATATTTGTCACCGATTTGCTATCATTCACTCACCCTCATGATGTTCCAAAGCAGTATTAAATTCTTTCTTCTGCTGAACAGAAAAGAAGATGAAAAGAATGTTGGTAGTCGCTAGTAGCCAGTGACTTGCAGTGACTAGTATTTTTTTCATACTATGGAAGTAAAAGGCTACCGGCAACTGTTTGGTTAAACAACATTCTTCAAAATATCTTCTTTTGTGTTCAACAGAAGAAAGAAACTCATACAGGAAAAACTTGAGAGTAAGTTAACTGTGACTGAACTTTAATTTTTGGGTGAACTATCCCTTTAAGTTATACTGGAGCAAAAGAAACTATGAGAAGCTCTACACCCTCTCCCCCTGTTCCAGTTCACCCTACTGTAAATAAAACAAAAAGGCTTGATATTTTAGAGTTTGTGTTATCACAAAAATTGATGAACTTGACTTTTTGTGTGTTTGGGTTTCACAGGTTTGGATGAGCCGCCCCGTAGTGATGCGGGTCAGGACTTGGTGGTTCAACTACCAACAGACTGGGCGGTGCTAGATGGCAGAGATAGCACTGATGATCATGACATCATACATTATGAATGGGCTCTTGTAAAAGGAGACCCCTCCATTAAAATAAAGGTAATCCTTTCATTTTAATATAGTCATCTCTCAAAGTTTAACACTGCGACATTGCTTGGTCTGAACATCCTGAACAGCTGGACAAAGCACATTTTGAACTACTTTTTGAATTCATTGAAGATTGCTGTACCGTTGTTTTTTTTAATATTTAGTGTTTAATAAGTTTTCAACCATATCATTAGAAGAGATGCAATGAGTGCACTCTCAACTGTAGTGACCCCATGTTGTATCTTCTCAGTTCAACTCGGTTGTGTTGCCTGAAAGCTGCCAAATCTGACTTCCAGTCACTTTATTGCAGCAAATTGCTTTCTTTTTGATTGCCTTCTAAGCAATCACAGCATCGTGTGGCAACTTTGAACACTTTCATTAAAATAAATACAGCTGTATTTGATAGCATTTGTGCTGACCTGACAGCCATTGCAAGCTATCCAAATAGGCTGTTACATTTTATGTTTGTGTCAGTTACATTACAGTGCACTTCTGGAGAAACTGCAAAATACCATGACCAAAATACTCATAGGGGAGAGCGGGGATGGTTGCAATGAGGGGCAGTTGCAACATGTCTTATTTCTTAAAGAAGGAATAAGCTACAGTAATGATATTCATACTGCACATGCTTTATTGGCATCTCATCCTTCTTGAAAGAATCAGTCACATTCCTTCTACAAAAAATAAAAAATCATGGTAAAAAAGTATTTTTTTTAAAAGATCAAAAGAAAAGTTGTTTGTGTGATGCATTGTAAAAACATAACATTTTAATCAGTGTTTTCTGAGCTTCTGATAGGCATAGCTAGCATGTGTCGATTATACTGTGTCAAGCTAATATATGTCGATTATATTGTGTCAAGCTAATATATGTCGATTATATTGTGTCAAGCTAATATATGCTTTATCACGGCTATCAGTGTAGGGACAGCTGCAACACATTGTTGCAACTGTCCCAACATGCAGTCCCTTACCACAACATTGATTTAAAAGCTTGCCATAACATTACATAATTAAAAATTCTTTGTATATTCCAGTAGCTCTGAGTGGACCAGCTGTAATTATTTACAGCAATTACAGAGACTTGGGTACTAAGTAATATGTGAGGTTCACTGGTCTTGATTATTCTCCAGGTGACTCACCCAGGTCTACTGAAACTCAGTGGTCTTAGAGAAGGAATTTACACCTTTGAGCTGACCGTCACCGACACGGCGGGACAGAAGAGCTCTGACAATGTGTCTGTCAGCGTACTCGCCCCTGCACCAAATGCAGAAGGTCAGAAATTATTTGTTTGTGTCTTCCTTGACTATTTTTGAAACAATTTGAACGTGGATGATTCGTTTACTGTGTGTAGTTTTCTGTGTGTGTTTGCTTGCATGCCAGCTGCAATAAAATATATTATTGAAAACAATACATTTATGTAATGATAGATAATGTGTTCTAATGATGACAGTAGTTTTTGTGTGATTATTTGACTGGTGAAAGGAAGAGCAGAACAATTTTCTTAACTTAAAATGCAAAAACACAAATGTCTTGAGGGGACGTCCCAGAAAAGGGGGTGTCCTGTTCAGACCTGAAACAGGAGTAAATCCACACAAGACAATCAGGAATAAGAACACACAGGCAGGAACAATGACCAACAAAAGACAACTTAAATACAGGAGTATATATGAAGAGTTCAGACGCAAAACCAGCTAAAAGCCATCTTGGTCAAAAATGAGATAATGATACTGAGCAAATGCTCTTGACACATAGTACACGTCCATCAAATTCTTTTACTTCAAACTCGCTAAATTCCAGCCTCAGCCCAATCAGAAGTACCAGTACTTACATAGAAACATATACAAAGTATTCAAAAAGAAATGCTCATTTTATTAAAGAAATACGTCAGATGGATTTAGAGGCTTTTGCATCTGAACTCTTCATATACACACAAGTAACCAGGGGTTGATAAGGGACAGGTCATGGTGATTAGTAGCTATGGAGATCAACAAGGGTTGATGGCCGTCTCAATCAGAATGATCCTTGAAAGGCAGCCTTCGTTTGTATGGGATGTATCCTTTGTGGCCTTCAATTGACCACATGCACGGATTACTTCGTTGTTTTAGACAAACCGTAATAGGAGTGTCCTTTGCTCGTTTTCTCTACATAATCCATTCACAATTTGAGGAAAAGTTTTCATCCAGGTATACCATTTTAAGAATGACAAACGCGAGTGTAAAAAATTACGTGAGTAAATCTACTAAATATATCCGCTAAATATGATATATACTATATACTTCAGTGTGGTAAAAAGTACTAAAATTTGTTATACTACTAATTTTATAATAAATCGAAAAGCAAGACGTGAAAAAAAACTATGGGAGTTGAAATGGCAGCTGCAGCCAATGAGTGATCCTCTGTTGCTATCTTCTGGTTATAAGGGTAATTTCATGTCATTTTTATCTTTAAAAAGTCATTGTTTTCCATGAAAAAGCATTTTTTCATGTAGTCTTTATGAATGAAAAGTGAATCTTTTAAGTGAATTGTACTGCACAGCTGTAGAGTTGAAAATTAATAAAGGCTTTAAAATATTACAAGATTTTAAAAATAAAGAGTTATTGATTATCAAGAATACTATTAAGATGTCGTTGAAGAGAAGCATCTCTAGCTTGCTAACATTAGATTAAACAGTTATGATAGTGTTTAGCTGTTAGCATTTAAATGTACAGCTACGTGTCTATGTACTCTCCTGGGATTACCAGGCTCAGCATTTAAATTATGTTGTTAAATAATATAAAACTGAATGTTAATGCCACTATCATTATTTACAATGCTTATTACGATTACGATTTTATTTTTCTTCATTTCTGATAAGAGCGAGGCAGGAGAGCAGTCTCAAGAGTCTCCACCTATATATAGCACATATAAAATGAGTTACACTGGAAATTTACCAGCTGGCTTATCATTATGCGGAAGTTCTAAAAAATGCTCCGTGCATATGGTCAATTGACCGTTCACAAACAGCTTGATTGACAGGCAATCTGACCAATCACAACGCAGAATCTGCCTTTCTGTCCGACAAACAAATAAGACAGGAGAGTAAATTAACTTTTGTGGTTTTAAACTTGAAATATTGTGTGTATTGACGTCTTTCTGCGGTTGAAATAAAATATGTAATGATATTGATTCATTTTTTTTTCATGCTTTAATTAAAGAAGAAGAGACGATCTGTGTCATTGATCTAATAAGGCAATACACTGATCTGTCTCAACACATTAAAGATCCACAAAATGCTATTTATTGTTTGAATTTCTTAAATGACAACATTTTAGCCGTGCATACTTACTAAACTTTAATGACGCATTTAATGACGAGGAGGACTGTAGCTTACAAGCCTCTAAAGGACTGAACTAGGAAGGATGTGGCCTTGGTAGGATGCAGCGTTCTGTTTAAGAAGCACCGAAACAGGAATAGGACACAGGAAGCAGACATAGACACTCAATTTTCAGTTGAAGTCAATTAATCTTTGACTTGATCATGTATATGTCCATAAATGATTATTATATGTATAACAGTATTTGTTTATGAATAATTCATTATCTTTAACACTGTGCTCTTCCCTCTTCTGTACTGTGTGTCATGTCATGTGTTTTTTCAGTTTTGTCAGTTGCATCTTCTGATGTTCCACCTCTTATGTGGAGATTACTTCCAGACTGTTTTAATTAGTAAACTGTACACTTTAACCTTAATCTGTATGGATATGACACAGATGTGTGTGTGTGTGTGTGTGTGTGTGTGTTTCTCTAAAGTGTGTACAGGTCACTGTTCGCGATATCAGTTCATGTGTGATGATGGCTGCTGCATTGACATTGGTTATGCCTGCGATGGAAAGCAACACTGCCCTGACCGATCAGATGAAGATTTCTGCCAAAATTGTAAGCTTAGACTGCCAGGCCACTCCCCTACCATCTTCTCAGCCTTTTCAATATCTTAACAATGTAAAGATAGCTAAAAAGTGTTGGGTCTGTTTTGTAGTTGATAGTGGTCATAAGTCCAACCCCGCCTCTAAACATGGACCAGATATACAAACTGAAGCAGAAGCCCAGACACCCACAGAAATACAGTTCGGTGATATCCCTAAACCTGAGCAACGTCAACATAATGGCTTCAATTCTGAAGGTAAGACATAAGACACATCATTCAGAGACATATTTAAAGGAACAGTTGATCAAAAATAAAATTAATTAATCTCATGTTGTTCCTTTAAATTTTTTGAAGAACGTTATGCAGACACTATTACAGATTGCTTTAATCATGAGTTCACAATTTCTCCACTGCTTTCTTTCTCCTCCAACAGCTTTTATTAACAAAGCCTCTCTATGTCTAGACATTTGATACCCCGAGAGCAAATGTGTGTCTTTCGCTCTCTTTGTGTCAGATCCCTGTGCAGCGCCCCCAGTGGTCGGCCCGTGTAAAGGCGTTTTCCCACGCTGGTATTATGATTCTAAAACAGGAGATTGCCAGCACTTTCAGTATGGTGGCTGCAAAGGAAACCACAACAACTTCCTCCAGAAGTCTGACTGCATAAATGAGTGCATTCAGAAACTATGTGAGACTTAATTGATTTAGCTGATTTTTTTTTTTAATGTATTAAATGAAATGGAATTTATTCAGTTGAGAATTATGTGATGCTAACAGTTATTCTTTTCCTATCTTCCGCAGTAACAAAACATCAGGGCACTGCAACTCCATTACCCAGCGTGAAAGCAAACACATGTATGTACAACAATATTAGTTTTGAGTTTATGATAGAATATTCTGTTTTGTGTATGCTGGGGTGTCCATTCCTGGACCTCCAGGAACAGATATGAACACCCCTGCTCTATGCTGTTATTAAAAAAAAAAAAAATATATATATATATATATATATATATATATATATATGTGTGTGTATATATATATATATATAATTAGTGCTGCCAAACAATTAATCGCGATTAATCGCATACAAAATAAAAGTTTGAGTTTGCCTAATAAATGTGTGTGTACTATGTGTAATTATTATGTATATATATAAATGCATACAAATTAATGTATATTTAAGAGAAATATGTTATGTACAAAATATTTATTTATATATGATATAAATTATATAAAAATTATAATAAATACTTGTAAATTTTTCTTAAATATATATATGAATATGTTTGTATTTATATATACATAATAATTACACACAGTACACACACATAAACAAGGCAAACTCAAACTTTTTTGTATGCGATTTTATATATATATGCCACTCTCATGCCACATGTCCATTTTATCACACAATCAAAAGCACCTACAAACAAAAACAAGAGCAGATTAGTTAAAAATGTAATAATAAGATATTAGCAATACAAATTTGGCAGCCGCTCCAGGGCATATTTGTGGCTGTGCTCTGGACAGCATCAAAAGTTTGTATTTACAATCTGTTTTTATAGCGTTGAGCAATGTAGCAAATCACAGACATCTGTTAATTTCTTGAACACCTCTGATTGGCCGTTGTATTCAAATTAGTCAGATTTCACTCAGTGCTCAAAACACCAGATTTTTTCCAAGACTTTTTATTGATTATAAAGGTGCTCTTTGCATGCTTGAGGCTACATATAGTCCATTCAGAATTTGAATAAAAGTTTTGTTTTATTGAGCTGCTATTTTCAGTTTCATTAATGCTCATATTTATGAAAGGCTGCACGCATGGGCTGGGAGTTCTTGCCCAGAACAAAACCATATGGCCAATCCAAACTGTATGTTAATTGTCTGTAATGTTTGATGGACATGGTCCTGATAGAAATATAATCAAAATAACAATACTATTTCGCAATAACTGACATAGTGATTGGATAAATAAAAAATATTAGAATTTTTGTTTCAAAATATTTTTGAAATGCGGTTGCAATTATTTGCAAAACTTGCAAAAAAAAATCTTACAATTCACTCACTTTGCATTGCTGTTTTTGTTGTGGTGAAAAGTTATTTGTTTTGCAGCATTGCAACAGTTATTTTATATAGTTTTATGATAAAATACAGTACTAGTCATCATGACATTTGCTGTCTGACAAAACTCTGCTTTTTTTTTTTTTTTTTTTTTTTCCCAAAACTAACCAAAACCGGCCACCCCACCTTCTGCGGGAATTCTCCCTCCAAGTTGAACTTAAAAGTTGGCAGCCCTGTATAAATTAAAAATGCATCTTTGTCTGTTGTGTGACTTAAAGGAGAAGTCCACTTCCAGAACAATAGTTCACCAAAAATTTACTCACCGCCTTGACATCCAAGATGTTCATGTCTTATCTGTCGTAAAGAAATTAACATTTCAGGATTTTACTCCATATAATGGACTTCATTAATGCCCCGATTTTAAACTTCCAAAATGTAGTTTAAAATCAGCTTAAAATCAAGGGTCTTATCTAGCGAAACGATCTGTCTTTTTTTTTTTGGAAAATAAAAATTTGTATACTTTTTAAGCACAAAAGCTCGTGTAGCACAGGCTCTGGGATGCGTGTTCACAACACTACGTACTATTGAATCATGTTGAAAGGTCACGAGGAACGTAGGCGGAACTACAGACCCAGTGTTTACAAAGTGAACACGCAAAGACTAAGAAAGTGCAAGTAAGTCAAATGCTGTTTACAAACAAAAAGGTACAACGATGTCGGACAATTCTAAAGTTGTAGGAGAAAATAAGTTTTTTGCCATTCTCTACTTTTTTGAGCCGGAGTACACAGACGATGAACTTAGATGTGATTCATTGTAGTGATAGGACGTTTGGATCATTTTACCGACTCGGACCTCATTTTTTCGTTCATTTAGTTCATATTAGCAAAATATAATTAAAATGTAACGTGTTACTTCTTAACACATCTACTGCTTACACAAACGTTGAACACACTACAAACAAGACAAAACTATAATGCTATAAGAAACAGAAAAGATTAATTCATTGTTTACCTGAGTCTTTAGTCTATGATTAGCTCACCTCACCTTCACGTGACAGCCCCATAAGATGAATGAACGACTCGAAACAGGTGAACTAATTCCAGTACAGAACCTAATAGGATGTTGCACATGCGTGACTGAACGAATCACTCCCCAAGACGACTCTTTCTTCCTGAGTCACATTAAAGATTCGTTCAAAATAAAATAATTGTTCAAGCACGACCCATCACTAATTCGTAGGATCGTGGACGCGCATCCCAGAGCCTATGCTACACAACCTTTTGTGCTTACATTAGATATAAAGATAAATATAATGGTAACTATATTAGTATCCACACCAGTGCACAAAAGTACACTTTGCATATATATCTTCTGTCACCTTAAATGCTCTAGCTATTTAATGCAGAGTAGATTCTGACTGGCTGTTAGTGGTTTTTATTGTTCATTGCACAAAAACAGTTGTTGTGAAAGTGATTTGAAAAATATTATGCCTAAGAAAAACAACTGCTTTCCTTTGTGCAGCTCCCATTGCTTCTGTCCATAAGGAAAAACTGCAAAATCCTCTTAAAGAGTCTCAAAATTCACTGCCATCATTTAAAATACAACGTGTGCTGGAAGGACACCCACCCCCTGAATCAGGTATGTTTTATTGCCCAAACATGCAGCACTAAACAAATGTCATATGTACTTCTCTGTTTGTGTTTTCTGAAGTGCTTCAGGTGTCACTCTGTGTATGTGTGTTTAGGTGCGATCTTACCCCTGGCTTTGGGTCTGATCATCAGCGTTCTGCTCTTACTGATGGTGGGTTGCAGGCTCTGGCTTGTACGTCGCAGACTGAAGAAAGCGTTGCCTCTCACCACAGAAGAGTCTGATTACCTCATCAATGGCATGTATCTGTAGCAGAACCGCCACCTGCCAATCAACCCTCCAATCTGCTGCACCATTTGTGTGACTGTGTGTATAAAGGAGACATAGGTCGTCACAGGATCCTAATGCTCAGATAGCCAGCCCTGCTCATGGGGCTGGTTGCATCAGCTGTATGTAAGATACAACTTAGCCTAGTTGTGACATAAAGGGACAATAAATTCCATCATTAAACTTGACGTTACATACAAACGAAATATTTCCATTAGCTTCCGTCAAGGAATAGTGCTTGGAATGAAATGGCAGATTGAGTGAATTGGATCAGTAAGCTAATGCTTTACCTGCCAGACTTTTAAATACCTAAAGCGAATACGATGATGTTGCCATTTACAAAGAGACAACATTATGTGAATTAATGGTATGTTTGCAGCTCTAAATTAATTAATTATAATTAATTAATATTTTGTTGTAACAGTATTTATTTATTGCTCAATTTCAAATACAGTTTATGTAAAACCTATTTTTTATTTTTACTTTGAGTATATTTCAATGGGAACTAAATTTTAAAGTTAGTTACGTGAAGCAAAGGAAGTTAGAATCAACCTTAACAAGATAATTCACATAATTCCAACAAAACTTCTGTTCACAAATATGAAGGCTGCTCCAGGATAAAAGTCATTAAGTGACTACACATAACAGAGAGCCTACAACCTACATGCTACGTTCCGCCTTAAAAACAAATGGCGCAACCAAAATAAAAAAAAAAAAAACTAAGTTACAAACTAGCTAGTAATTAATAAGCCCCAAATGTGGAACTTACAAACGGTTTGTGCAACCGTACCCTGGAGAGCTACCATCCTCCAATGCTAATCAAACACACCTGAACCACCTAACCAGAGCATTTAGAATTACTTGAAAATTACAGACTGGTGTGTTGGTGCAGGGTTGGAACTTGCCTCTGCAGGAAGGTATTGTAGTTCTCCAAAAGCAGGGTTGACTATTATTGATCTATTGATTGATGAGTTTAGTGAATCTCAAATCATGGTATCTGGAAAATAACATTTCAAACATGTGAATGGCACACTGTTTTGGGGGGGGGAAATTCATTTTGTCACGCTGGCAGCAATTATGCAGATATATGTGACTGCAACAAAGATTTCTGTGGTATAAAGATGCAGTAGTATGATTTGACATGTCGAAATACTGGCATACTGGCTTAACACAAATTTAAGAGTATATACTTCTTGTTGAAGTGAGAATTTGGATTCAGCTTTATTTTTTTAATGAAGCATGGTACACTACGAGCTTGCCTGATATATTTTGACCTTTAATAAGAGCATTTATCTGTTTTAATTTGGGAGAATTTCTGAAAAATGTGCTCAGCTTTAATAGGAGAAACATTTAAACCATTATGTTTCTGCATCCTTATATGACCATATGCTTGACAGTACAACAGAGTTCACTATATCCATTAATAATCTCAGTCCAGGGAATACAGCTTTAGTGACTGTAATTATTGGTGCCGTCCTACAAGTTCTAGATTGCAACTTTACAATTAAAAAGGCCCTGACAAAATTCCTTGATTTAAAAAAAATATGGCCTTATATCTGAGAATATCTGGTTAGAGCAATGTTTTCAATGTGGTTAATTGCTTACTGTGATATTAAATACTAGTATGTATAATCAGTGTAATTGTGCAAAAATGTTTTGAAACCAAATGATATATATGATTGTTAAACTATCAAATTTAATAATCTTGGAGAAATAAATCAAAAAATCCATTAAATGTGGACCAACTATATGAGTTTCCACTGTTTTATGAATGTCACATGCACATGTAATTGTTCACACAAATGTGAATGAAAAGCCAAAATTTCAAGCTCTAAAATTAATAAAGCTTATCATGGTATGGAGCAACGAACAGTATGACAATGGCAAACAGTATGTCTACTTGGGCCACAGCCTAGATGAGAGAGCATAGCTACTTCCACCCTGACCACTGCATCTCCTCTAGTGTTTCCAAACTGAAAAAGGCTGCACTGTCTCTAGCCTTTTTCATAATTATTGGCCAGTAGATGGCACCATGTGTGATGGTTCGGACAGCTTCTGTTTAAACTGGCCAAAGTGTTGCAGAGATAAAGCCTCTTGTCCACTTTTCCACTTTGGTGTGCTTCCCATCAAATGCATGGAAGTATCACATGAGAATGGTTTGGTCTATAGAAAAGCTTTTAATAATTGTCTAGCATGGTCCAGTGGTTATCTAGCTAAATTCAGTAAAGAGCCAATGAACCAATATAGGACAAGTTTTAAAAGGTAGATTTTCAAAATTGAAAACATTTCTATGTATTTGAATTTTGTTCCTTTGTACTTTACGGTACAATAATTAATAGTGTAAACATAAGTAAAAAATTTGAGCTCTTGCTGGTGCTGGCATGTTTGAGACAAAGACTTTAAATTTGCTATTGTCCAAACCGTCTTCTGTCTGTGTGCCAGATTTTATACAGTCATTCTGTGTACATTGCTATGCCATAAATGTAACAAAAGCTGGACACAAAATAGGACTAATAAATAGGACTAGATTTTGTTTAACAATCTGCTGCATGTTCAACTAAATGCAGTTTATTTTTAGAGACATCCAGGCAGCCAACAGTGCATTACAATAATTTTAAGTGAAAGTTATGTGTCTAAAGGGTCCCCCAAGATTTTATAAATGAAAGCGTGACCCAGCACAATCCTGGAATTGTCGTATAAAGTAACAAAAATGTCCTTGACATCTTAATATTAATGTTTTTCTTTGTGTAGAATGGATATTAATCTTAAAGGAGAAGTCCACTTCCAGAACAACAATTTACAGATAATTTACTCACCCCCTTGTCATCCAAGATGTTCATGCCTTTCTTTCTTCAGTCGTAAGGTAATTGTTTTTTTGAGGAAAACATTTCTGCATTTTTCTCCATATAATGGACTGATATGGTGCACCGAGTTTGAACTTCCAAAATGCAGTTTAAATGCGGCTTCAAACGATCCCGCATGAGGAAGAAGGGTCTTATCTAGCGAAACGATTGGTTATTTTCATAAAAATAATACAATTTATATACTTATTAATGTAAAACGCTCATCTTGTCTTGCTCTGCCTGAACTCTGTGTATTCTGGCCCTCTGCATTCTGGAAGACAAGGGGGTGAGTACATTATGTGTAAATTGTTGTTCTGGAAGTGGAATTCTTGTTCATTGCTTTTGATAATGAACATTGATTGGCATGTGATCCGACTAGCTACAAGCAAGAGAATTCACACCGAAATATAGTCTGATTGTACACTACCTTTAGAAGGCAACAAAAATATAGAGGAATTGTTTTCTCCTCTGATAGTTGATAAACCTATGTAAAACCTAAGTTGTATTTTATTTGCATTTAGCATTTTTTTTTCTTTGAACCCATCACTCCTTTTTGAAATGTGATGCATCAGTTGAGAGCCTACAAAAAGACCAAAAAAATAAAAAACAAATTCATGTCTGAAGGGACTAAGACAGCTTTGTGGACTCTAGATTTCATTTGTGTTTGATTAGACTGCTCTTCCACTATGGTCAGAGCTGTTTACGGTATACTGAGAAGTGAAAACAAACCTATGAGATTGACAGAGAAGCATTTTGTGGTCAATTTCATGTTATCATCAAAATTCTAGTGTTCTTTAGTTCAGACTGTGTGTGTCAATTAAGTCAGACTGTGAGAATGTGCGAAAGAATAGACCAGTGAATGAACAGATCATTGCTTAGCAGTGAGTTTATTTGTCAAAAGCCACGTTTGTGCGTGCAGGTAACACACAAACATGCACAGAGAATTGGCATTGAAAACCGCTTACAATCAAAATGACCACTGAAGGTTTAGCTCAATGCTGTGTATGCCAGTGTGGATCTGAGTGGGACTTTACTTGCTGCACGTTAAGATAATATAGGCAAGCTTATGTTGAGCTCTGCAGTGATGTGAAACACATTTCATAGTGAGCAGTAAAACTGCTACACTTGTGCTCTGAACTTGTGACCCAACTCTGCTCATATCATTCCAAACTTCTACGATTTTCTTTCTTCTGTGAAATAAGCAAAACGTTCACGATTGTGTTGGCCATATTAAGTAGATGATGATTTCTGCTGTCAAGCTCAAAGAAAACAAAAGTACCATACAAGTATTCCATCCATACACCATCCATGTGCTCTACTCCAAGTCTGAAGATTCAATCTTCCCTTGCGCCATACAGTTGCTCTTAATTCCCACACTTGTCATACTTGCCAAGAACACGAGAACCATTGTTTGGGGTCCAACAGCATCAAACCTAAGGGCGACGATTATGAATTTAAAACAAACTTTTAAAAGGCTGATCAAATTTCATCATGTGGAAAATCATCTTTTGTGTTTCACAAAACAAAGAAAATAATAATAGGTTGGAACAACATGAGTAAATCATCACAGAAGTATTTTAGTATTCTAGAACTGATTTCTAAAATGTCAATTTATACAACATGTAAACCATAGTTCAGACTGTAGAGTCTGATTGGATACGCCTTGTAAAATACCCGTTGCAAAACACCTATGAACACGCCTGTGGCCATCAGTCTATATTAATGTTGCTGCATTGCTTAGCAATTGTAAACAGTCTAAAGTTTTAAGCTAATGGACTATATTACCCGCCAGGAGAAATGTTTTTATAATTACATTGTTATAATTAATAAATGTAGTTATTTAATGAACATTGCAGTCTTTTCTTATACTGCCGTTGATGCCGCTCCAAAATCAATTATTAGACTCTGTTTTCTGGAATACCTGATTGTGATTGGTCAGTGGCAGCATTCTGTGGTTTATACATATTTTTGTAATAACACCAAAGTGAATGATAGAACATTGTCCTAGATAAACAATTACTCATATCATTCTGCACACTTTCTTCTCACATATTAAAATAGTTTCAACTTTTCAATTATTGAAAAGCATCCAGGAATAACAGTACTGCTTAGGGTTTTGCTATAATAACCAGCTGACTGTAGGTTATCCCATACTGAGCCATTTGAGATTCTGTGTTACACACTGATTTTATGACGGTTAAACATATTCGCTTTGCGTCAGACTAAAGAACATCCCATAACCGTGGTAAAATGATTGTAACACATGCCTGTTGTGCCTTACTGCGGTACTCTAGAATCCTCTGATGGAACTGTCAAATGTAAAGTGGTTTATTCTGCCTGGGCATCACATGCTTCAGCTGAAAACACAAGCCATTACTATTAACACGGATTTGGAGAGCAAAGACATCCCTACACATTATGTAGCAGTGAAGTATGTTTTAATCACAGGCTGGATTTAGCACAAAGGCCGCCCCCACGCTGTGTTCTGTTTACATTACGCTGAGATGCGTGAACAAACCAATTGACTGTAATACTGAAGTCAACACAAGAAATATGCACCTGCGCGTCAAAAAAAAAAAAAACCTGCATTCACACAATTCTCAAACTGCAGGCATGAAAATCTCAGCATAAAGCCCTATTCCACTTTTTTTCCTTTTTAAATAAAATAATCTGATCAATACATCCATCTTTCATGACTGTCAGACTGTCACAGGTATGGAAATAGAGCATTTATACAAGCTCTCCTCAGTGAAGTCCATTTGGATGTGTGTGTTTGTGTGAGTGCGCATGTGGTGCGATGAGTATTGCCAGATCATCCTTTCAAAGTTCATCCCTATAAAAAAACAGAAAAAAAAGTTACTGTGAACATCAACGTTACACAACAAGAAGATGTTATCATACAAAACATCACGACTGACGTGCATACGGTATAAACACAACAACACATGCAACAATCAGTTTCAACGATCTTAAAGGTATTAATATGCAGTACGGGCTGTGTTCAAACTGCATGCAATTTGTTTTTCAAATTCAGTCTTAAGGACTGGAGGTCTGCACTCTGCCACTGATGAAACAAGATTCAGACAGTGGACTTGATATCTGGTGTATCTACATTGGTCGCTACAGTAACAATGTAGGCGTCAACACAATGCCAAGAGACTTTCTTCTACAAAAAAAACACTGACAGTAGAAACTGTCAGTTTGGATGCATTTAATGCAACAAAAAAAAAAAATACAGTATTTCACACATTCACATCTACACACTAATGCTCAGCGCTCACTGTATATGACATTAAATACATGTCACAATGGCAGCTATCTGACAGGATGGAAATTCGAAGGCTAAATCAGCTGTGCAATTGTGCTGGGGGTCTCGCAAATTGTAATCAATTCCATTAAAATGTATTTTCAAGAACTGAGACTTTCTAAGCTCCTCTCATTTAGTTTTAAATGATGTCATTTATACCTAAATTAATGAAACATTTCTTGGATTTCACTCTGATCTCCCTTAAAAATCTGATTTGGGCTGCCAGTGTGAACAAAGCCATAATGCCAAGTCTAAACAGGTTTTGATGTCTTCATGCTTTCATGTTTCATCATTCAAGAAAGCATTTTAGAGGGAAAAAAAACAAAACAAAAAAAACCTCAAGCCCATTCCAGCACTTAATGGCAAACCAGAAATTCAAAACATTATAATGTTTTTTTGGTCAAACCAGGCTGGTGGGTTACAGTTAAAAAAACAAAAACAAAACAAAAAACTGAGCAGCCGTTCATCATGGTATGGAGCAGCAAAAAACATGACAAGCGGCAAATGCAGCCTCTGTCTGCTCCGGACCACACCGTTTCACCTGTGCCCTAGAAGAGAGAGGGGACAGAGGACAGGAAGTCACTTCCACCTTGACCACTGCTTGTCTTTGTCTGTTAAAGGCACGTAAATCACGCCCATCAGTGGCTTCATTTTGGTACTGCCATCCTCCAATTTGTCATACTGCTCCAGCATCTGGTTCCCTCCTGCTGGCCCCACCGGAAGAATCAGACGCCCACCTGGCTTTAGCTGGTCCAGCAACTACAACAAAAACAAACACATACATCTGAAGATCCAGATCCATGGTGAGTAAATGAATTTTCATTTGTGAGTGAATTATTCCTTTAAAGATATGACTTAAAGTACAAATAGGCATCAAAGTGTATTTGTGTTTTAAAGGAAACATACTGCTTGTGGCACTGTGGGGGCTGCGGCACCGACGTGAATGGCGTCATAAGGTGCTTCTTCTGCATAGCCCATTCTTCCATCTCCGACTGCACACATACAGACAACATTACAGAATAACACAGCTGAGCCCATAGAACTGTTCTGTTCTACTCCTATAGTGTACGGCCTGTCTCTGAATGTAAAAAAATTGTATGATAAACAACATTTCAAAAAATTCTGCGTACTGTGTACTTTTTTTAAAACATTTTGTGCAACAACTGTAAAGTCTGAGAAAAAACAGATTTAAATGTGATAACATTTGTTAAAAAATAATTTATATATACACAGTTGCGATCAAAATTATTCAACCCCTTTGACCTGCAAGACATTTTGCTGCGGAGAACAACATTTTATGAAAACAATTCAACAAAGGCATCAGTAAACTATTAAAGAAAGCGTATTAATTGCCACTGCTTTCTTCAAATTCAACCAAATATTTCCAACGAGAATTAAATCTGGAGGCTGAACAGCCCACTCAAGAACATTCTAAGCATAAGTAGATTTGGATGTATACTTTGGGATGGCTGTCCTCCGGGAAAGTCCACTGATCATCAGCTTCAGTCTTTGAACCAAAGGCATCGCAATTCTTGTCAAAATGGCCAACACATTTTAAACTAAGGAATAAGGCCGCCAGCTGTGTCTTTAGGAACTTTTAATGTCTTGGAAATCTTCATGTAGCCTTAGACTTCTTAATATAATAAAACTATTTCTTTTCTATAGCTTTTGTGAGTGCTCTGTTGACTCTCTGTGCTCTTTGCCATATTTGCAACTCAACTTCAGCACATGCATGGCCCAAGCAAATTCATTTTTTATAGAGTTTCTAAAGGCTTAACTGTGTTTAAAGGTCATTTTGTTCCCTACCATAAAAACAAGGGACTTAAAAACAACAATGTTGAGTAGGGGTTGAATAATAATGACAGCTGTGTTGTCAAAAAAATCCTATAACTCAAAAACATGACATTACATATTAAGATTATCACTTTTAATATGCCAGTAAACTGTTACAGATGCAATTTTAATTAAATCCTGGATCTTCAGAAAAGCTTGTATTTGTAAAGTACTGCAGTCTCTGAGGGGTTGAATAATTTTGATTGCAACTGCATATATAAATAGTACTGACTTTTGGCCAATCGATATCAGCCAGAATTTAAATTTTGCTGCATTACCTAAAAAATGTATACATTACAAAACACAAAATGTGTAACAGTCAAAAACAACTGCCAAAGACCAAAGATAGGCAAGCAGACCAACCAATGAGTTTGACTCTCCCTGAAGAGATCAAACTAGGGTCATCTTTCTTTACATTAGTTATAGAATCCTCCACAAGCTCCTTTATATGATCAATGCCAATCACCTTCCCCTTCGGCCCAACCTGTAAAAAACCACAAGACATCCAGTGTGATGCACACACATTAAACTACTTTCACGCTATGGAGGTCCAAACCTGCAGAAGTAAAAAAAATGGTGGAGGCGCTGTAGCCTGTGATTGTTTGGATGCACATGCTAAACAAACCAATGAAGAGTCACCAGCTTCCATATGTAAACAGACCTTTTGTAGCTGTTACTCAGAGGATTGGGCTAATTTTATACCACTAAATATGGAGAGACATTCCGACAAGTGGACAGACAGTGAGGTACAAGCCTTATTAAGCATCTGCTCAACGGAGTAAATCCACAGAGATTAGGTTGTCAAAGTGTGTGGTTGTCAAAGGCTGTAGTTTCAGCAACAGTGCCTGTAATTTTGGAAATCTTCTTAACTGAATAAATTAAGTTGAGCATTAACAATCATTTTAGGCGTATACTGGTAGCCTGCATCACAGCTGCTAAAAGGTGAATGACTTTAGCATTTCCCTTCGTGTGCGCATGCACTTTTGTACTTATTTATGTGTGCACATTGAGGGTTTTTTAGCCACCCCCAAGCCTGACTTCACTGCAAAAAAGGTGCAATGATTCTAAATAATTGATTTGCATGTTGCCTGTACAACTATTATAATAAAGCCAAGGAAGTACCAAGTATTTAAAAGAGTAAACATTCCTGGACTAAATAAATAAACAAAAAAATAAATAAAATTACAGGAATGGACAATTACATTTTTTTTTTTTTAAGAAATCAATAAACAAAACAGTAAAAATAGAAATAAATGCCAATATAAATATAATTTGACCAACTAGCAGTTAGATGAGTGTCATACTAGTAATACTAACCAATCAATATTCCTTTGTGGATTGAAATTAGACCAATCTCATGAAACTGACTTTAAAAAGTTATAACCAGTCTCAGTTTTAGGCCTCCCGATATGTTTATTTATTTTTGCAGGTTTGTTCCTCCATATCACACACAGACTGTTTAACTAGTCTATGTACAAAGGTAATTCACATGTCATAATTGTTTGCATGCCATTGCTCTACATTTAATATGCGTTTGGCAGCGAAGACACTCACCATTCTGGCGAAGCAGACAGACAGGATTCCGGAGCCTGATCCCACATCCAGAGCCTTTGCTCCTTCATACAGGTGATCATGGAGGAGCTCTAGAGCATACGCGTGCTACAGCACACAAATGAGCGTTCATCAGCGCCTACCGCGAAAAGGCCAGTAACTGCTACTACAAATGCTGCTAAAGCAGTTTAACTTACCATATGTGGTGCACTGATTGTTGCTTGGTAACCTGCACAAAATTACAAAAAACACTTTCATCCAAAAGAGAAAACACATCAACAGAATCACTGGAGTTCTACATTGTGTCTAACACTGTATGTACATTAGAAGCAGAAGACATCACTCTGCTTTGAAATCAGCTTGAAGATATCTGCACTGATTGGACAGCTGTAGATGCCATTCTGCCAACAAAATGATAACTCTGTACTGGAGCTTACCTATAGATTGTGGCGAGTCCATGTATGGATTACATCTGGAGAAGTGGGCACGGTCTGTGGCCAACATAACTTCATACACACGGTCCGATTTAATGATCCCATTTTCTGGACAAAAATCACAAGCACATTCAAACTGATGGGTTAATACCACTGTAATACAAATACTATAT
This sequence comes from Labeo rohita, assembly GCF_022985175.1. Lineage (NCBI taxonomy): Eukaryota > Metazoa > Chordata > Actinopteri > Cypriniformes > Cyprinidae > Labeo > Labeo rohita. Next base: position 786,677 of record NW_026129667.1, on the reverse strand, counting down.
ATATATATATATATATATATATATATATATATATAAAGCATTTCTATTATCAGTTCCAAGAGAACATTTATAGATAGCCCTATTTGCAGCTTCATAACTCATAACTCACTGCAGTATGAATATATTTTTGAAAATATTTCCACAGATGCGCCGATTGATCGTCCATGAATCGGAATCAGCCCGGAACGGTAACCGCTCAGTCTGTCGATACCGAGCCGATTTGATGTCACATTTACTGAGATTAATAATGTATTTATGTCGTGACAGATGAAGCTTGTGCAGCTTAAATGAGTATGTGAGACTTGTGCAGAAATTAAAACAAATGAGTGCAACAGCACTCACAGAAAAATATAGATGCATACTGCAGTAGAAAAATTAAATATTTATAATATGATTTAGGTACGTAACATTGCATGACAAATATGATTCGCCAAATATCAACACGACTGCAATGTGACACTATTATACAATAGTAGTTCAATAAACAAGAAGCTTAAGCCACTTACATTTTAGACACAATATTGACTGTTTTTGCTCAGTTTCATTGCAGAAAATAGTTCCAAACAAAGCCACAGCAGAACTGCTGCATGCAGCGGCGTTTCGTTAATGAATACACATTTTTAAATTATTCAGAAACCCATTCATGGGTGACTCACTCATTAAAACAGTCTTTTGCCACCACCTACTGGTGGTTTGGTTTCATATTTAAAAGTATCATTGCATTTTTCACAACATTTTTTATTTGTATGTTTAAAAAATATTTAAAACATTAATTTTATAAAATCATTTATGCATTTAAAATTCTGCATTTTGCATGCAAATGCATTTATAATTTAGTCCAGATTGGGGGAATTGTAATGTTTAATCATTTTTTATTATGTAATTTTTTTGACATTGGAAAAAAACAAAAAAAAAACATATATTTTATGTTTGTATATGCTGTCAATTATACTTCGTAGAAAGAAAATCGGAATCGACAGGTCACACTTACAAAAATAAATAAATAAATAAAAAATAAAAAAATCGGGATTCGGCCAGGAAAATTCCAATCAATGCATCTCTACTTAATGTGTTTCTATTTTGGCACTCAGCCATTTATTCACATTTTTACACTATTATTCAAAGCGAAATTAAATTCAAAGTAAGCATTTTTTAGTTAATGCATTTCCTGGGAAACGCCATGATCTTGGCACTACTACTGCCATGCTCCACTTTGTGAAAATGATGGGGGTTTTTTCTCTGTCAAGTCTTACTGTGAGCAGGTATAAAATGTTGAATCACGTTATAAAAAAAAACCTTTTCAACAATTTTGACAATGCAAGCAGCTAAGCAATAACCAATGAATCATTTAATGTTACCATGAAGGACGTTAGGATAAATAACAAGAGACATTTAAGATCATTCGTCTAGACATGTACAGTACATCATACTGTAAGCTAACGGTACGGTACAGGAAATGCTGGAGATGCGCAACAGCTTGCGGCACGCCAGCAATCCTGGTATTCAAAACTTACACACTATTAATAGCAGTCTGTGCAAATTTTAACATAGTAAAATACTACACGTTTACACTTTCAGACAGGTGATCACTCATAGACTGAAGGTCTGAGCCTTAACGTATATTATTTATCTTAATCTTTTTTAAAATTCTAACCAACTTTCACAGAGATAAAATAGTTTTGTCTAGCTAATTATTTGGAAAAGTCCAATGGGAGTGAACACTTATATATAGGCACAGCATCTCTGTCAATCGCCATGCTAAACCTCTGACCTGGATTTCCAGCAGTCATGTAAGCAATGTAAATCAATAGTGGCAATAACACATAAGGTATTTCCAACATCTCTCACATTAAGCACATTATTGAACACTCTTGGATGCTGACCAGGGATGAAAAGTCTAAAATTGCTTAGTAATCCATCTAAAAGACAACTGGGTCCGGATTAGTAATTGATCAAAATCTATAAGCGCTAGATTCTCTTGAAGAACCAGCAAGTAGACTAAACCAAATACTTGATGGCTTCTGTAGCCCAAAGTGACTAAGCACAAACTGCTTGGCACATGTTCCAGCACACAACGGTGAGAGTAACAACGACTTCCATAGGCAGGACAAGTTACAAGTTTAAATGATCAGTTTGTTCAAATCACTAACCCTAAGTAGCAGGAACAGTAACAGTAATACTTGTCTTAGCAAGCACCACTAAATATAGCACACTGACCACTTGACCTCAGTATAAGGCCAGGAGTTCAAGAGGATGGGTTACATGCCAGACGAGTAAAATTAGTCTCTCTGGCCAATGGTCAACTGTTAGATTAGCAAAATAAATAAATAAATAAATAATGTTTGATTTGAGGGAAAATCGATATTAGATAGACAAAGACTTCACTGTGTGGCTAACGTACGCAGCATTAATAACATCAAGGCTCAAAGTACTAAACTGCAGACGCATAAAGTCCGGAGTGACGTCATCATACAATGACATTAGCGGCATGTGGTGTGCCACGCCCACTGAACAACTCCAAATAAAACTGACCATACGATCCTTAAACAACTACACAGTTTAATAAATATGAACAATCTGGCGCTTAGGAAACTGCACCTTATTCTTTACTGTGCACAAATTGTACATTCCTGCAGGACAGAAAATATACACTGGATTCAGTACGCAAATGCTAACACAGGTGTTGCTGTGTCATCGATGTGAACAAAACCACATGCTTGTTCAGTTAAAGCAACACAAAACATGAACCGAAATCAGACATAATCTACATATATACAAAAGCAATCGCTTAAAAAGAGCGGATCGTTTTTAGGTGGTTTGAGAGTGACGATCACATATGAGACTGCTAGCAGCTAGCTAACAAAAATAAAGAGCACTGACGCGCATTGCAAGTTTTAAACAGCAGCCACCATGTGCCTGTCTGAAATTATAACCTACGCAGGAACAACGCTCGGATGGAGTCATGCCATCCAGACAAGCATCAGCGCACTTTCCCCTCAGCTGTAACGCGATGCTAGCTCACAGACGCGCACTTTCCTTCACTTCGATGACGTAAACAAACCTCCGTTACTAAGCTCTAGAGTAAGTATGACTGACTTTGCTCTTTTAACCATGCAAAACGGGCAAAACTCACTGCGGAGGTTGTTGACGAGCTCTGCATGGCTCGCTCCTCCAGATTTCCAGGCCATTATTAAACACACTCTGCGGATCAGGTAGAGTGCGGCTGTCAGCGCCGCGCCTGCGCACACCGCCCTTCCGACGACCGTTACCACTTCCAGCGCGGATACGTCACCAGACATGTCCTGCAATACGCTTATCAATTCACTGCTGCGTCACTCATTCTGTACGATATTTTCTCATATGATCGTATTTGTGCACATTTTCGGGTTTGGAAATACTAGCAGTAGAGTCGCTGTGCTGTGCGCCGCCAACAGGAGGAAAGCACCAGCGCATTATCGCGTGACGTAAGGAATTATTAGGGTGACAGATTTGGCACGTTTTCTTAGTCCTGAAAGAGAAGCATTTCTTGATTTCTATGATTAAGTTGAGCTGCTATTCACATAAAGCAAGCAAACGAGTGTCTTCTTTCCTCTGATTTTTAATTGAAACATGACGCACAAGTGTGGCGTAATTTATTACGTCACTACAAAAAGGCTAAAATATTTACCTTGGCTTGGTATTTAAAGAATATATTTTCAACTTTTTCATTTTGTTTGGCAAATTCTTCATACATAAGCAAAAATTTATGGGCTCAGTTCCCACTCTTTCACATTTTCTGATTGAGATTGACTCACTGCTCACATCTTTTTGTTTGACTAGCAATAATAAATGTGTCAGGTTTTTGGAAATATATGAAAAAAATTATTTCTATTAACTCTGATTAGGTTTAGATAGCTTTCCTTCATTGCTCTTACATTATTATTATTATTATTTTACTATTATTATTATTATTATTATTATTATTATTATTATGTAGTCATTTTTTTAATATTTTTTCCTTATTCTAAGCAACATACCCCCTTACTGTAATTTATTTCTCCTCTTCTTACTTCTATCTTCTTTACATTGTTAATGTTCTCCTGAAGGTGATTGTATATTTCTTCTGTTTGAATAAAAAAAAAAAAAAAAAAAAAAAAAAACCTTGGCTTGGTATTCATTTTCTTTTAAAACATATTTTTTCTGTTGATAAAATCCCAATTAAAGTGGCGAGTTTTCACAAGCAGGCTTGGCAAATAATCTATAAGCACAATTTTACACCACATCGGGATTTTCTGTGGAATAATAGAGATATCCTGTGTTTAAAATAAAAATTCTTTAATCAGTCATGGTATGACAATGGAATACTGTCATATCATGACTGTTAAACTATTAAATATGTGTTAGTCAGTTGCTTAATGAACATGGTTTGCTTTTGTCATACTCAGAATTCCTGTTATTTTTCATGCAAGTTCTTCCAATATTACGCAATTCTGCACGTCCCATTAACGCTGACCAACAATCACTGAAAAAAAAAACAAAAAACAACTGACTTGTGATTATATGAAATTTATTGGTGATTTTAATATCGTTAAAGATAAAAGTAGTAATAGATATGTCAGAAAAATGTTAAAGAAGAATTATGTGCCATGCTCAACAACCTTTGGTCATCTAAATATGAAAACACTGAGTAGAAGATGGTCAATAACAAACAAGTTTTTCATAAGTAATTAAGTAAAAGAGGTATATTTTAAAATATTGCACAGAATTTACCCTGTTAAAGAGTTATTTGAACAGTTCAAACTGGATATGGAAAAATCTTGCGATTTTTGTGGTGTTGATCTTTTCTTTTAGGGTGTATACTCAAGATTATTTTGGGTAGATGTCTCTAACTTAATTTCTAGGACATTTGTAATGTATATCATTACAAATGTCATATTGTTTTTTGGATGTCATATTTGTTTTTTGTACAAGATACCATTGATTCAAAAAGTACAATTGCTTTTCTTACACAACTAATTATTTTACTTGGAAAATATCATATTCATGTAAAGAAATGGGCTAAAGATAAGCCAAATTGTGAACATTTTATAAAAGAAATTAAACAATATGGTACTACTAATACTAATACTACTACTAATATTAGAAATAGAAAAGCTAAAAAGACCTATGAACCACTATGTCACTATAATTTGTTAAAACATTTCAATAATAGAACATAATACATAATCAATTAAGGCATTTAAGTACTTTTTAGAAAAAAAATATTACTGGTGTACATCTTGAGACAAAACAAAGACACAGATATATTTTAAGATCAGTTAGTGCACGTTTCTTACGGTTGAGTTTAGACTTACATTTTAATCTGGGACTAGGCTTAAGCCTTGTCTGTGAAACTGGGGGGTAAATGTTGACTTTTTTAATACCTGGCATAGATCTATTTTTATTTTTATTTTTTTTAACCTACGTACATGCACTTGTTTTTGCTTTCTTCTCTGTATACCCCTTTTCAAGTATATATATATATATATATATATATATATATACACCTTGGCTTTGTGGAGAGTCACTTAATAAAATGTAAACAGAATTAGAGACTACCAGGGAAAATTTCATTCATTTTCTGTGACGCTGATTTAAAACGATACGTATTGTGAAAATTGCTGAATGAATAAATATGAACACAGCAGCGTGACAGTGTTATCAAACGAACAGAATCGCGTTTGGTCCTCTGAGGCCGCCGTACTAGGCAAACGGCAGTCGGAGGCGGCGGGATACATTGCTACATGTGAAGCACACCGTACTGAACAACAACACGACAACAGTGAGACCCAATGGATCCAATAGCCAAATACATCTCGCAGAAAATCAGCAAGACGCGGTGGCAGCCTATTTCTCCAGCTTTATTACAGCAGCCTGAAGTGTTCGCCACAGGATCCTGGGACAACGAGGCAGGAGCGCTAGTTCAGATAAATAATCACAGCACATCCCACAGCGGTGTTTCGTTGTTACTCATCATTCATTGTGTGTTTGCAGAATAACAAAGTGTCCATCTGGTCTGTGGGAGATCATGGAGTCTCAAACATGGACGGAGAGTTTGATGAAGAGCCGCAGTTATTGTGTGACTCAAAGCATGACGGGGATGTCATGGACCTGCAGGTGAGTGTCAACACACACACTTACTCCTTATACTGCATGCACATCCTTTCAGTCTCATGACATGTTAAAAACTTGATCCAAAGAACTTTTTTTCCATATTACATTGAGAAAGAATGTGTTATGTTCAGAAAACAACACTGGTTTGTTGAGTAGGGAATATCAGAGACAGTTGTACCGTTCACTACATGCAAATCCACTTTGTAATACTAAATACACAAGTAACTTACATAAATAATACAGGTGCATCTCAATAAATTAGAATGTTGTGGAAAAGTTCATTTATTTCAGTAATTTAACTCAAATTGTGAAACTTGTGTATTAAATTAATTTAATGAACACAGGCTAAAGTAGTGTGATGATTTTGGCTCACATTTAACAAAAACCCACCAATTCACTATCTCAACAAATTAGAATACTTCATAAAATCAATAAAAAAAAACAGTTTTAGTGAATTTTTGGCCTTCTGAAAAGTATGTTCATTTACTGTATATGTACTTAATACTTGGTAGGGGCTCCTTTTGTTTTAATTACTGCCTCAATTCGGTGTGGCATGGAGGTGATCAGTCTGTGGCACTGCTGAGGTGGTATGGAAGCCCAGGTTTCTTTGACAGTGGCCTTCAGCTCATCTGCATTTTTTGGTCTCTTGTTTCTCATTTTCCGCTTAACAATACTCCATAGATTCTCTATGGGGTTCCGGTCTGGTGAGTTCGCTGGCCAGTCAAGCACACCAACACCATGGTCATTTAACCAACTTTTGTTGCTTTTGGCAGTGTGGGCAGGTGCCAAATCCTGCTGGAAAATGAAATCAGCGTCTTTAAAAAGCTGGTCAGCAGAAGGAAGCATGAAGTGCTCTAGTGACCCTTCCTCCAGACTCTAGGACCTTGGTTTCCAAAAGAAATACAAAACTTGCTCTCATCTGAAAAGAGGAGTTCTTCTTCTTCTTCTTCTTCTTCTTCTTCTTCTTCTTCTTCTTCTTCTTCTTCTTCTTCTCCTTAGCCCAGGTAAGACTCCTCTGACTTCATCTGTGGTTCAGGAGTGGCTTAACAAGAGGAATACGACAACTGTAGCCAAATTCCTTGACACGTCTGTGTGTGGTGGCTCTTGATGCCTTGACCCCAGCCTCAGTCCATTCCTTGTGAAGTTCACCCAAATTCTTGAATCGATTTTGCTTGACAAGCCTCTCAAGGCTGCGGTTCTCTCGGTTGGTTGTGCATCTTTTTCTTCCACACTTTTTCCTTCCAGTCAACTTTCTGTTTACATGCTTGGATACAGCACTCTGTGAACAGCCAGCTTCTTTGGCAATGAATGTTTGTGGCTTACCCTCCTTGTGAAGAGTGTCAATGATTCTGGACAACTGTCAGATCAGCAGTCTTCCCCATGATTGTGTAGCCTAGTGAACCAAACTGAAAGACCATTTTGAAGGCTCAGGAAACCTTTGCAGGTGTTTTGAGTTGATTAGCTGATTGGCATGTCACCATATTCTAATTTGTTGAGATAGTGAATTGGTGGGTTTTTGTTAAATGTGAGTCAAAATCATCACAATTAAAAGAACCAAAGGCTTAAACTACTTCAGTATGTGTGCAATGAATTTATTTAATACACGAGTTGAATTACTGAAATAAGTGAACTTTTCCACAACATTCTAAGTTATTGAGATGCACCTGTAAGTGAAATATTTGCGTTTAGCTACGTTCATATCTTTATTTTCTTGCGTAAATCTAGATCTATACCTAAAATGTAGGCCTAGCCTTCTTGGTAGCAGTTTCAAGCCATGATTTAAATGCAGCATTAAAAGAAAATGAGGTATTTAGTTTGTGGACTTGTTTGATATGAATAAAATGTCCTTTGTTTAATCTGTGCAGTTTCTAGATCATGACAGGCTTGTTTCTGCATCATCAAGTGGGGCTGTGAAAATCTTTAAGCTTCAGTCTGACTGTCAGGTATTTATTTGGTTTGTTTGCTTAATATTTGCATCAGTTTAATACATTTCATTATGCACAGCAAAGTCTCACCATTGCGATTGTGACGTTTAGGCTCTGTCACTGGCTCATGTGTGGGAGAGAGCTCATCGTTACTCTTGTGATAATGCACCCTGCACTGCAATAGTGTGCAAAAGCCCTGAAATCGTGTCAGTGGGTGAGGACGGCAGAGTTATTCTTTACAAGGCAGATCAGACTGAAGTTCTCCGTGTTATTGGTAAGTGTTTTTTGGCTTTTTTTTTTTTGTAGCATGGACAAAGATGTACAAATATGTTTTTTATTTTCTTTTAATGCAAAACAGTTTGACCTAAAAATAGTTGTTCCATTATAATATAATACCCCCCCTTATGTCCTTGTCATGTTCCAAACCTGTATGATTTACTGTTATCCATAAAACAGAAAATATGATGTTTTTCTGTACAATGAAGATTGCTTGCAAACAAATGACAGAAAAAAGTACTATGTGAATTCCAGGTTTTCTCGAGCATGTTATAGGTGTAAATGTGGAACAGCAGACCTTAAAAACCTTCCCTTCAAGATAATAATTTAAATGTTCATCACACAAAGATTCAGAAGATTTGGAAAAAAAAACACATAAGTCTTGAACTTGCTTTTTGAAGCTTTACTACTTGAATTGTCATTCCTTCTCTCTATGGAGAGAAAGCTTTGAGAATCTGCTTGTTTTTTGTGTTTTACTCAAAAAAAGTAAATTCATACATTTTTGGAATGATTTTCAATGATTTTTTGTTAACCTGTAATTACATTTGGCATGCAATGCATGTTAATAGGACTGTGTTATTTTCTTTCAACAGAAAATGCAGATAGCAGTACAATTCATGCTGTTACATTTCTAAGGACGACGGAAGTTCTCACTGTTAACTCCATCGGTCAGCTGAAGATGTGGGACTTCAGACAGCAGAATGACAGTCCTGCACAAATTCTCTCTCTGTATGGTGCACTCATACTAGTTTAAAGGCCGGGACACACCAAGCCGACTTCAAAGAACTAGCAGCGACAGAAGCCGATGGTGTCGTCATCTCGCATCAGTAGTGTCTGGAACAAAAAGCTGCACTTGAACACGCCGCTCAGACTACAGCCGACTGCAAACTAACACATGCGTTCTGTGCATGTGTGAGAAGATTTAGCAGTCTATTTCAGCAGTTTTTAATAGTATATATTTGTCATTCAGAAGAAGAAACCAAAACAATGATATACAAGATACATGCATATATACGAAATGTAAACAAATGCTTACCATTTTGAATATCAGTTTTGTGGATAACTTAATTTTAAGCATCTCATACTGTTTTGAAAATATTCATATATTAGAAGAGTCTTCGTTTACTTACTCGTTTTCTTCACTTTTGCTTTAATTCTCCGGCACTCGTATGAGAAACTCCCCGATGGCCCTGGCGCCGATTCAACACGTTCAATCAGGCAAACTGCCACCGACATGAGCCCATCGAGAGCCGATGTGTGGAACACACCAAACAAACTAGCTCAACAGACGCTGGCCAACAGCTCGACGGCCGACTGTCGGCTTGGTGTGTCCCGGCCTTAAGAAACCATATTAGCATTATTCTTTGAAGAAAAACTGTATTTGTTTCAATTTCCAGAACTTGTCTGTACACCCCAGAATGAGAGATCATACTTTGCATAAAAATCTATATTTCTAGGACCACTGTGACTTTTTCATTACTTTCCAAATTCTTATTAAATTCTTATAAATATTCTCAATATGTACTTACACAAATTGCTGATTAACTGTTCAAATAAACACAGCACTGCTACATTTTTTCCTTCCAATATTTTAACATCTTACAATAAGAAATTAACATATTTGCCAGCATTTTGGGTTCTTTTGACATTCATGTCAATATCACAAAGTGGTCTTATTTATCTTAATTCATTTTAGAAAAAAGTTGGTATCTTTTCTTTTCTCTTCTCATGTTTTTTTTTTCTTTCATGCTGATGCAGCACTGGGGACAGAGTGCCCTTGCATTGTGTGGATAAACACCCAAACCAGCAGCATATAGTGGCCACAGGAGGACAGGATGGGATGTTGTGTATCTGGGATGTGAGACAGGGCAATACACCCTTCTCTCTCATAGAGGCCCATTCAGCAGAAAGTGAGTACCCATTGAATTCAATACATTAAAAAAAATGCTTGAGTTCTGCAAACAGATGTTCAGAATAATGGCCTTGAACTGAAAGTCTGCATGATTCCTCCATGCATACATTTGATTTTTTTTTTTTAAATAAATGTTTTGGACCTTCCAGTGTAATGGAAAGTTATCTCTCTAGTGACTTTCCTGATCATTTAGTTCTCTTCAACTCACCCTGTTTATCTGCTTCCACTTTTGAGTGTAATATCCACATCTCAACATCTAAAAAAAACAACTGATGCATAGAACCGAGGACCCACCCTGAATAGTTTGTTTTTTGATGATCTGTTTCACTAAGATGTACATCACAACTTTAAATTACTTACACAGTGTCAAGAAAGTAAATGGGTCTTGCGGGAGGAATGACCTTATTCATGAATAAGGCCAGTTTAAGTTTGCAAGAATCTAATATCATTACTGAGGACAAAAGAAATTGAACAATGTTATTCTGTGCACATGAAATGTCAATATTTGATGATGTCAAATATTAAATTGCATAAACCTGATAATTGGTCATTAGTACTGGCACTGATTCTGATCTGTTTTCTCTACAGTGTGGGAAGTACATTTTCATCCATCAAACCCAAATCACTTGTTTACATGCTCAGAAGATGGATCTCTGCTCCACTGGGAGACGACTTCAGGATCAGACATGAGCACACTCTTACAGAGTAAGCCAAGATTACAACTATGATAAAATAAATAACAATCTAGCTCTCTGTTTTTTGATCTGAAATATTTTTAGTGATCAGATTATTATGATTTAGTTTGCACATTGTGTTTTTGCTTGACCATGTAAATGTGTCCCTGCAAAAAAAAAAACATTCTTCCCATTCATTAAATTGTAAACTAAAACTAAAATGATAAACTTCCACATGCTGATGTAGATCTATTTGAAAAGGAGAAAAGTTGCCAAATCAACCAGATGCATTTCCACCTGTCATGTCTTATATGCCATACAAACACTGCAGCTAAATTTGGTGGTCAGTTCACCATTTATTGCTTCATCATATTCAGTACACACACAGTCCAATAATTAACAGGGTTCCTACGGGATTTGGAATTTAATTTAAGTATGAAGTATGAAAAAAAAGAGCAGAGTATGGAAAAGTATTTTTGTTTCCAGACTTTTGCTTCTATTTCGTTTTTTATAATAGAAAATTAAGAATTTAATGAAAATAAATTTGTACAAGAAGTGAGATTTCATGGCAGCTGTTTAGTGATTCTTTAGTGATTGTCAAATAAAACTGAATGAATTCAAGGTGCACTTTTCATTATACAAAATGTAAGTTATAAGCCGTGTTGAGGAAAGTTAATTTTAAAAGTAATGCATTGCAATATTGAGTTAATCCCTAAAAAAAATTACTTATTGCGTTACTTAGTTGCTTTTTATGAAAAGTAATGTGTTACTTTACTTTTGCATTACTTTTTAAATCTGGGCAGGGCTTGCTTGTTCATTTTTAATATAAAAAGTTCTATTTTTGTCAGATGTAAAAGCCTTTTCACACCAAAAGCCTCAAGCTTTGAGAAAAGTAAATTCACATCTGTACAGTAGAGCGCAGAATAAAAAATGTCAACTCTTCAGCAATAAAAATAAAGAAAAACAAATGTTAGATTATTTTGAGTACATTTTGCTTATTAGTATGGTTAAATTGAATCATCGAAGGTCAGCAGCAAAGACACTGGTTAATAAAATGGGATGCATAAAAGATATTTGTGTTATTTAACATATTTAATTATTGCAGGTTTGCGTCATATTCTGAGTTGAATTTCACTGTTTTTATTTATTTTGAGGAATACTGAATCTGTTTTTTGTGAGTGAGATGAATTAATCCATGTTCACATTTATTCTAGAACTAACATCTTACTCCCGATTTCTCTCAATATAGGGACAACAGAGCTTTTAATCAATAAATGGGGGAAAAAGTAACTGGCGTTACTTATTTGAAAAAAGTATCTCAGATATTTTCTTGTCAATTAAAAAATAATGCATTACTTTACTAGTTACTTGGAAAAAGTATTAATGTTGCCTAATTTGCATTACTTGTAATGCGTTACCCCCAACCCTGGTTATAAGCATTTTGGGTTTCTTCTCACAATATTCTTAGCACCGTATTATATAGCCTTAAGAACCTTTGCAAAGATAAAAAACATAGAGACTTTTATGTGCGCACAAGAAACCATTAAACTTAGCATACAGGACAATGCACCTATTGTGCCATCAGCCCATTTCGCGGTGTGGTTTCTTGGCCTCTACAAAGTATGTGTTACAAAGTACCAGTCTATTTTATAAACCCTTAATGGCAAATTTTATGAATCAGCCCATTTCGTGTCACGGTCTCTACCCTGCCACACAGGATGTGTTATATTGGACATTAGGCCATTAGAGGTACTACTGCAAGAAAAGCCAAATTTTGAGCAAGTAGATCTCTGTTAATTCATGTGCATCCATTCTGTTAATTTATTCATAGTAAGATGGCAGTGATGCACAAAGGAAATAGGTAATATATATCTAGAAACTGTAATGCGTAAGCATTACAAAAAATTCCCATGTGCATGTGATTTTCTCATGGGCACAAAAAAGTATCTGTTTCTGTATCTTTTATCTTTTTTTTGTATTTTAGGAGCTCTGTATGTTGTCACTTTAAGAAAATCACTGAAAAAACCCTGAGAAAATAAAAAAAATATGTACAAATAACTGTGCTATATACCAAATGTAAAGCTGAAAATAATGATCTGTGAACTTTTTATGTTCAATTTGGTCTGAAAATTTACTGAGAGATTTGAAAATTTGAGTCTGGAAAAGTATGGAATTTTGATATAGAAAAAACCCTGCATATGTGTATAAACCCTGAATTAATGAGAGTGACAGTCGCACTCTACTACCGAAAAATTCAGGTAGTAGAAACCGTATTTGCAAAATTGGTTTATAATAAATGGACATAGCGACAATATTCCCATTTTTCTTGGTGAAATCTCATCAATGGGGATCACAAGTGTCTTTTTTAAGCCCTCTTAATTTGTAATCAGTATACACATATTTTCTTTATTTTATTGTGTTTTGATATTGTATGTTTATCTAATTTTTTGATACCTGGTTTGTTTTAGGGGGCTGGAACAGCAGGGTCGTCTCGCATAGTGCCGCACCGCTGGCAGGGGAGAATGACTCTGTGGTCAGCGCCTGGCTTGCTGGGGACTCCAGCAAAAATAGACTGGAGGCAACCCACATCCTGCCCAGCCAGACACTGTCCGTCAACAGCCTTGATGTGCTTGAGCAGTGTTTAGTGTGCGGGACCGATGGAGAGGCTGTGTACGTCCACAGACAAGTTCCTGTTTGATGACTGACCCAAAATGTTTATGAAAGAGAATGCTTGGCATATTTTTATATACTTATTTGCTTTGTTCAGTTGGTTGATTACACAAGAATGATTAAGTCATTAAAATGGCAATGTGTACAGCCTTTCTGTGTCAAAAGTTTTACTCTTCAAGTTTTGGATGCAGTGATGGGGACCATAATAAAAGTTGATCATACTTCTTTCAGAGTTAATTGACCTAAGTGGTGTTTTGTAAAGGCCAATATTTACTTGGCTATAATGAATTCAGTGACCTATTCATAAAATTTTGTTTACCGGAGTACATTTTACAAGAGACTGTAAATTTTACCACCTTTTGCAATGTGATATATCAATATCATTAGACGAGTAATGGTGTATGCAAAAAAAAATACAGATTTTTCATGTTTTAAGCTAAAAACAATTACACTGTTAACTTACAATGCTGGACTATTTTCCTTTTACCCCTAGTATGGCTAGTAAGTTTGCTTTTTGACTGACCACATGATTTGCACTGATAGTGGTAATCACCTTTTGTGTGACGCTGCTTTGATGGCTTTTGATCCACAAGAGCTGCCTTATGCAGCCTCCATGCAAATTGTCGGGTTTTGAGACAGCAGTGGTGGAGCTGATGGGCAATGACCAAGCTGAAGGGAAGACCAATCTTACCCCAGTGTCAGTGTGTGCAGTGGAAAACATTGCAGTCCCAGTTCATACGTCCCTTGTTTACACTGGCAAATTACTGCCTCACCTTAAGTTGTGAGATCAGCTGTGAATTTGTTTCTGCTAAAGGGATCCAGTTGTTTAAGTATCTTTGAACTCCAAGGGCAGATAGGAATCATATATTTACTGCAGTGAGGATAGTCTTCTCCTAATAAGACATATCTGGAAACAATTTCAGTGACTTCCTCCAATTTAGTGATGATTTCTGAATGGTGCACTTCCTAATGCATATTTCAGAGCAATACCCCACATCCTCATTGGTGCCCACAGAAACATGAAATGTTTAAAGTAGCTACCTGGTCTAGGAGCTGAAATAGGAGGCTTGCAAGGACTTGGTGGTTAAACCCAGTTTAAATTACTCGACAAAACATCTTGGGGAGATAACTTACCCAGTTCACTTCTGGAGGCCTCGTGAAGTTCTGGTGTGTTAGGTACACTTTGTGGAGATCCTTGCTGCTCTTACGTGCCACTAGCTAATGATGGATGTGCTTGTGCAGCTACAGGATGACTCACAAATCATGTGGGAGGAGATGTAGGTGGATCCACAGATTTTCCTACCTCGTTCTGCAAGGATAGTGAAAAATATTACATTTTCAATATGTTGAAACTTTAACGCAGTCCAAACACACCCCAGACTTTTGCGCTAAACTGGTCACATTACTCTTGGACACAGATTTCTGACAGATGTTCAGTGAACCCCCCATAAGCCCAATTAAAAACAACTTTAGGGCCATCCCTAAAAACCATTGCATCTACCCCCTCGTGGTGTACACGGAGTACAAGGGTAGAAGGATAGCAGCCACTTTCATGTCTGATGGATGTGAAAGGGAGCAACGCTAAAACTCTTTTCTCCCAGAATGAAGTTGTGTACAGTTGCATTTAACAAAGCCCTTTGTTTTTTCCTGTAAGAGATAAAGTGCTTACTTTGCAACAGTACATTTCATTCACAAAAACATAAAAAAACAGGTTTCTCAGGCAGACATGTAGCAAGAAATTTGTCATTCAATACCTGCCCATTAAGGTACGAAAGATGGAAGACCTAAAACCAAGCGACTCCTGTCTAGCCTAGCAAACAGCAAATTACACTAATGGGACTCCCTCATTCTAATCATCTTTTCTCAAAGTACATTTTAATGTCTGATGCCAGCACTCTAAAGCACCCTGCAATTTGGGATGATAGGTGCTGGACACCACATGAGACACCCCTAGAGCTTTCAGTGTATTTTGAGAGATTTTAGACAGGAAATTTGAATCTTGATCAGTTTTATTTAAACCTTTTTCTTTTTTTTGGCAACTCAAAAGTAGTGAACCCTGGCCAGAAGAAGGGTTACACTTAATTTTGTTAGTCCCCTTTAAAAATTCAGTTGAATATAAGTATTTTTGCAACTACATGTCGCCTAACTCTCATTATGAGTATTAGTAGAGTGTTAATAGACTGTTAGTTTAGGGTTAGGTTTAGGGTTACTTAGAGTTACTGTCAGTAGAATGTCAGTTGGGAGCCAA
Organism: Labeo rohita; assembly: GCF_022985175.1. NCBI lineage: Eukaryota > Metazoa > Chordata > Actinopteri > Cypriniformes > Cyprinidae > Labeo > Labeo rohita. Next base: position 770,840 of record NW_026129667.1, on the reverse strand, counting down.
TCAAATAAAGTGTCAGTAGATATTAACTATTCTATAGTACAATCGGTAGAATGTCTAAAGGGGACCATCAAAATAAAGTGTTACCAAAAGAGGTGTTGGAGCAGACATTTGTAAGTTTTAGTCACACCAATGATGGACTGCATTCCAGTAATCTGAATCCTCATGACTCAATGGCTGAGCATCCCATTTACGCATTAACACAGTATTATTAATTATAATTCAGTAATACTATTAAATGTATTTGAGTGCACTGACTCTATCAATTAAGAACACTGAAGCAGAGTTCCTGACGGGTGGAATATTCACGTTGTCATTCACAGTGCTTATGCGGGTTGGGAAATCAATAGGCATGGATGGACTGTGTGAGTTTACCAAAAAGGACACTGAAGTAAACTGAGCTGAATAATGACACTATTGTCTTCTGCAGAGCTGCTTTACAGATTTGTTTCATAATTGACAAATTTTGCAACCTCAACACTGTTATTGAACTGAACTGAATCAACACTGAAATGACTCAAGATAAATAATGTCACTATTGTCTTCTGTGAAGCTGCTTATTATGAAATAAATGTTTTTCTCTACTTCACATAGGTCACAATTATTGGTACCTTTAGAAATTCTTATGAGTAAAATATCTCTGAAATATATTCCTATTTATATTTACATTTTTTTAGCACACCAGGGTGGAGCTAGGAGCATGAAACTGTCCAGCCATCACTTTAAATATGAAGAACACAAAGGACAATTTCCCTTAATCATCCATCACAAGGAGTAAAACCAAAGAACACAGTTCTGATGCGCAGAACAAGATTGTTGAGCTTCACAAAATAGAAAGTGGCTGTAAGAAAAGAGCTAAAGCAGTAAAAATCCCCATTTCCACCATCAGGGCATTAAGAAGTTCTAATCAACTAAAGATGTTACAAATCTGCCTAGAAGAGGACGTGTGTCTATATGGTGAGGAGGAGACTTTGCGTGGTCAAACACTCTCCAAGAATTACAGCTGGAGAATTGCAGAGATTAGTTGAGTCTTGGGGCCAGAAAGTCTAAAAAAAAATTCAAGTAGCCCCTACATCACCACATGTTGTTTAGGAGGGTTTCAAGAGAAATCCTGCTCGCTCATCCAAAAACAAACTCCAGCATATTTAGTTGTCAGATACGACTAGAACTTCAAACGGGACTGGCTTCTATGGTCAAATGAAACTAAAAAAAAAGAGCTTTTCAGCAAAAAACACTCAAAATGGATTTGTTGCAAACAAGGATAAAAAGTGCCCCATTCAAATAAACTGCTGAATCTTTAATGTTCTGGGCCTATTTTTCTGCCACAGATCGAAGACATTTTGTTTAGATACCTGGCATCATGGATTATATCAAATACTAAGAGATAAAAAAAAAAAAATCTAAATTTGATTGCCAATGTTAGAAATCTTATAATAGGCTGTGTTTAGATATTTCATCAGGACAAGGATCCAAAACAAACACAAAAATGTGTCACTGAGGATAAAATTAGCTTCATGGCCGTCCCAGTTCCCTGACCTTAACCCTTTAGAAAATGTGTGGGGTGAACTGAAGAGGAGAAGAACCAACATGGAACTGGGAATTTGATCTGGAGAGATTCTGTATGAGGGAATGGTCTCTGATCTCTTGTTAGGTGTTCTCCAAACTCACCAGGGTTTATAGGAGAAAATTCTGGGAAAAGGACTTTGCAATAATTGGTTGCCAATAATTGTGACCAATGTGAACTAGAGAAAAATATTTATTTCATAATGAGTTTAAGGTTCCAAAAAATATTAAGCAACACAACTGTTTCCAGCACTTATAATAAATCAGCATATTAGAATGATTTCTGAAGGACTTAAGACTGGAGTAACAGCTGATGAAAATTCAGCTTTGCATGACAGGAATAAATTATATTTTTAAGTTTATTAAAATAAAAAACATTATTTTATATTGTAATAACATTTTGCAGTATTATTGTTTTTTTTTTCTGTATTTTTGATCAAATAAATGCAGGCTTCATAAGCATAAGACCACACCAAGAATTACCACAATATTATTGATGAACAACTAGTGCTACTTTTTAATAATGTGACTATAAATTTAGGAATCTTTAAAAAACTTGAATAGGGCATTGAAAATCCTGTATTTGGTGATCAATATAATGAAATAGAACAGAATGGTTTTTGTACTGTACAAACTGTATTTTATTTCCCCATACCCTAAACCTACCACTCACACAAAACTTTCTGTATTTTTAGATTTTCAAAAAGCTTCACTCTGTATGATTTATAAGCTTGTTCCCTCATAGGGACCAAAAATCAACTGGTGTCACTATCGTTGTGACTGTGAGGACAGTTGGTCCCCATAATGTGGGAAATAAGAAGAGCACACACAGTCATAAATGGCACCATTTACAGAGAGAGAAAAAAAGTGTTAGCATTTAAAATATCTATTTTTGTAGTAAACTCCAAATATAGCTTACTCTAAAATGAATATGTTATAGAAAACACGTTGAACACGAACCATGGTTAAGAGGTCAATGTATTACGTAACAAACTGTGTTCATACAAAAGCAGTTCACGCATCTGTTCCACTGACTTGCATTGACACAGAAGGGCCACTGCTCTCATGAGGGGTTCCTCTGTGGGAGGAGCTCTCGAAGAGGGCGTGTCACAACATCCGGGCTTTTGTGACGCGCATGACAGCCGTTGTAAAACTCAAGACGACAGTAAATACCAAAGAGAAGCAGACGGTCCGTCAACAAATACATGTATCTGTCAGACACAGCAGAGGAGGTATTCGTGATTTAAAAGCTCGCAGGGGTCTATACATGTACGAACACGATGTCTCACCGTTATTAAATGGTAAGTGAATGTAATTAGTTTTTATTCGGTGTATGATAGCACTATGCTATCGCCTCAGCTTTAGGCCTCAGTCACCTGTTGTACCGATTCATTAATGATTTATCATCTTTAAAATGGTCACTATACAGTAGGAATAAGGTTTAAAGTTTTTTAAGGGCTTTATGTGGCAACACTTCTGCACTCTTCAGCAGTTTCATGTATGACTGAGTTAGCAGTGCGTGAATCAATTGGACACTACGATTGTGTTTCAAAACCTATAGAGATGCCTACCTAGACAGCACTTTTGGCCATTCTAGGAACTTGAAGCGTTTCTGACTATGTGCTGTCTAGGTAGGCAGTAACTAGCCTAGAGATTAATTAATATAACCTATTTTTTGTCACAACCTTTTTATTAAGTTTTTAATATTTGTGGTCTAGTGAGTTTTAGAAAGTCATATCTAGACCTACCACAAAAGGCATGCTGTTTTATCTAAATGCTGTTTTATAGACTTGAACTATCAACATCACTAAAAAAATAGTCAAATCTAATGAAGAATCGCATGTAAAAAAAAAAGAGCACAGTTCTTAATTATTATTATTATTTTTTTTTTTTTTAATGATCACACTGTAGCTGTTGCAAGTTTTAAGTATGCAGTTTAAGTTGTATTTATGTTTATAACAATGTTTCTGAGTTCCCTCCTGCATGTTTACTGATGCACTGACATTCTCTAGTGTGCAGGTGAAACATTGAAATCCAGACAGTTTCACTCTTCCACCCAGCAGTGTCTTCATCGCCTTGGCACTTAACATATGTTCTCACATGAAGAGGGGAGAGAAACCCGAGGGATACAGACAAATGCGACCCCAGACGTTCCCTGCGAGCAACTATGGCGGCAATAGCCAACAAATGCTGCAGGAGATCCGAGAGAGCTTGCGGAACCTCTCCCGGCCGCCAGATGCTTCCAAAACCGACGTGAGCGTTGGGAAGGGACAGCCGGATGATGCCAGACAACAAGGGCGCAGCAACAACCCCAGGAACCCTCACCATCACAGAGCACTGCAGGAGATCCGCAGATCACTCATGCCCTTTGCTAATGAAACTACCTCCAGTGGACACACTGCAGATATCAACAGACACATGCAGCAAGAGCTGCAGGATGCTGGCTTTGATGAGGTAATGGACCTTGCTATATTTGGTCGGAGCTGAACATATTGAGAGAAGTTTGTATACTCTTTCCCCCTAATGTGTCATATCAATCATATGTGTCGGGAATGTTCTGTACTGTCACTTTATAATTTTGCTTATTTGAGGAATGACAGAAATGGTATGTTGCCAGACCAGCTCTGGAAGAAGCAAGCTAAACTTGTCACTCAGATGCTCACTAACACTGTGGGTGTGATTAACACATTTAGTTTTCTTTCCCCTCGAATAAGATTAATTACTCTGCTCTGATTTTGGTCTCCTACTTTGGTTACACAGGCAGACAAATGGGCTAATTATTATGTCAACTTTCCAGGTTTATTTAATTTTATTATATAAATTGCTGAACTGAGAATGCTTTTGTAAAGGATAATGTGTATTCAGAAACCCAGTCAGGGTGATCAGGACTTAATGTGAAGCGACTGTCTGAACATTATCCCAATTTGTACATAGTTGCAACTTGCTTGCCAAATAACTAATAGTGGGAGGACATACAATATTGAGTGTGGACTGTTTTGTTTTGTGACATGAGCGTGTGCAGTGATATGAGGTGAGGTGAAACTAGCACAGCTATAACTGTAGGAAATCGATTGCCTGAGACAGCCGTCAATCATACAGTTTCCATTATGCACAAATATCACAGACCACAGAATGCCATTGACCAATCACTGGCAGGTGTTCCAGAAAGCCATAAAATGATAAAACAGTATCACACAAATGCAAATGAAATTTTCGTGAGCTTATGGTCTGTTAGCAGCTCTGCATGTTTTTAACCTTTTGCTTTTAATGAGTGCTAACATATTCTATTGATTCTACATATATTAATACATGCATGTGTGTATTTGTACAGGATATGGTGGTTCGTGCTCTGAAGCAGACGAACAGTCACAGTGTGGAGGCAGCCATAGAGTACATCAGTAGGATGAACTTCCAGGAGCCTGCCAGGGAGCAGATAACAGCCGCTGCAGCTCGACCTGTCAGCACGGCCATAAAACAAGCAGGTAGGTATACCACTAAGAGCCACTTCTATAATTTGATATATTCATTAATTTTGATAGCAACATAATATTTAGTTATGAATTACTGAAATTGTTTAGGGTAACAACAAGACATTATGGGGGTCAGACAATAATAGTTTTGTAGTTTGGTTGTTGTGTGGTGCATCTGACCCTATTCACACAGAGCCTTATCACACAGAGATGTCTTAAACATCTGGCTACTTGATTAGTCTTTTAAACAACCCAGATTTTTTTCTTCTTGCACTGCTTCTAGGTAGAAATATTAAATCTGTAGTAGGTATGTGTGAATGTGTGCAAATCTCCTTTGTCTTCAGAACAATTAGTTTTTTCTTTCTTTAGCCAATGATCTAATATTTTATTAAAATTGTTTGATCAAAAATGTGTCCGAAAAAAGATCATGACTGGTTTTCCTTGGTATCACATGGTAATGAAACGTTGAGTGCATTGTATTGTAGAATGAAGTACTCTGTGCGCTGTCACTTTGCCAACTTTAGTATGTTATTTTAGTATTCCAGGCATGCTAAAATTTAATAAATGCTATTCTGAACATAGCTGTTGAGTTCCAGAAGGGGGACTGAGAATACTGTGTTATCATTAACTCAGAACTAACTTAATTGCATCAGCATTAACATCAGCAGATATTTCTTGAAAAGAACAGTATGAAGCATAGTAATTATGTGACACAAAGAAATGTGCCAGAAGGTAAAAGGAGAATCTCTTCCTCTTTGCTAGTAGTTACAGCCCAAAATACACATGAAAGAACATCAGAAGGAATGTTGGAAGATACAGTTCAATAACAAGTTATTGAAATGCTGTAATATCTTGATCAGTGTTTCAGACTAGGGTAGATGTCAGTAAAACACGTCACATACTGTATTTACATTCGGTGTCCATAGCTTGTTAAAAAAAAAAAAACTGTGGTGATGGACATTTGCCTAAATATATGCCCTGTATTACATATTCATTACGTTTTTACTTAACCTGTTTCTGATGTCTTATTAATGTGTGTTTAAATAAATGTCATGAAAACAGGGTTCCAACAGGGTTTGGAAAAGAATGGAATTTTATTCAAGTATTTTCCAGGTCTGGAAAAGTATGGAAAAAAGAAAGCAGAGTATGGAAAAAATTGTGTTTCCAGACTTTTGTAGTTACTATGCAATAAAGAGACCTAAGGCCTTGAAATATGGCATTTTTCCCTAACGAAATCCAAATTTTAAACACTTTTTTAACAGTACCAGTCTTTTTTATAGACCCTTAAACTTCACAAATTTTTTGCCGTCAGCCCAGTTTGTGTCATGGTTTGTTCACTGCAACAGAGGATGTGTTAAATTGAACATTTAGGCCTTGATGTTAGAGGTACTACTATAAGAAAAGCCAGTTTCTGAGCAAGCGGATCTCTGTTAATTCATATGCATCCATGCTCACAGTTTATTCATAGTAAGATGGCAGTGATACACAAAAGGAAACAGGCTATATAAAACTTGAAACTGTAATGCGTAAGCATGCAAAAAAATTCCATGCGCATGTGAATAGTTTCTTGAGGGTACAAAAATATTTCTTATGTGCATGTAAAAGTCTGTATTTTGTGCCTTTTTATTATTATTATTATTATTATTATTATTATTATTATTATTTTAATTATTTGTTATTTTAGGGGCTCTGTATGTTGTCACTTCGACAAAATCAATAAAAAAATATCCAATATTTTATTTATATATATATATATATATATATATATATATATTCAATAAAAATATTTACAGTGTACCTACTATACTATACTTATGTATACCAAATATAAGCTGAAAATAATGCTCTTTGAACCATTTATATTAAATATGATCTGAAAAACTACTGAGAGGTTTGGAAATTTGAGTTTCATTTGATATGAAAATGTGTAGGAACCCTGTGAAAACAGTTTTATGACAGCCGCCTTTAAAATGAAACATAGTAATATCCTTAAATATAAATGCTGCTTGCTACAATTGAAATATTTGTATACAGCTTAGTATTCGAGTGTTGAATATTTGATCTAAAAAGGAAATTGCAATTGAATTTAATAATTTCGGCTTCTTAACTTTAACCTTTAATTTTACAGCAATGTACTCTGTTCCCTGTAAAGCTTAATTTGAGGGTTTTTTTCCCCTAAAGGGAATCTGAATAAACAGGTTTGTTAACAGGACTTGTAATATTCTGTTCAGGTTCCTGTTGTTGATGTATGGATGTTTCCACTTTAGGTCCATCCCAAATGCCATTGTTGCGGCGCCAAAGCTGGAAGGGTTCAAAGGAATCTCTGGCCCCACAGCGACACAGTGCTCTAATGACTGATGGCATGAATTACCGTCCCAGTAGCCCTGGACCTCAAAGCGACCTCTCGCGGCCTGCTACCTTTCCTCAAACTCTTGCTGCTGCAGCCAGCGGTCAACGAGTGAACCCCCCCCTTCCACGGCAGGTACGTAGCATCACTCCTCCTCCCTCCTCGTGGGACTCCAATCCCTCAACCAAGCGGTATTCTGGGAACTTGGATTACCTGGTGCCTCGGATCTCTCCTGTGCCTCAGGGGTCCCGACCCGACGGCTATATAAACCCTCCGTCTCAGGCGCAGCGAGGGATCAGTCCAGTGCCTGTGGGTCGGCAACCCATCATCATGCAAAACTCCGGGGGCAACAAGTTTACCTTTCCTCCATCCTGGCCTCAGAACGGCAACATACAAAGTGAGTATGTGGGCCTTAATAGCAGTGGCCGGCAGCCTCCACCACCTCCGTATCCCATGCACCAGACTAACAGACAGAGCCCCACAGCCCAGCAGATGCAATCCAGTGCTCTTGCAGCACCCTCAAATGGAGCCAACCTTCCCCCAAGCATGCTGGTGCCCAACCGCAATAGCCACAACCTTGATATGTACAACCTTGGGGTACTACCCCAGGTCAGACCTCCTGTGCAGCAACCTCAGACTTCCCCCGGCCACAGCACCAATCAGGACGTTCCTTCGTCATGGCCCCACAGCGTACCAGGACGCTCCAACTCGTTCACCAATGCCCAACCCAGTGGACGCCAGTGCTCATCAGTGCCCAGCTCTCAACCTTCTGGCACTACCGTCACCACCATTACACAGGCCCCCATTTTGCAGCCTGTAAAAAGTATGCGTGTGCAGAAGCCAGAGCTGCACACCGCAGTGGCCCCTTCACACCCACCTTGGATGCAGCAGCCACCTCCGCCCACTGCTTATCAAGAACCGTCTGCCCCCATGGTTGCTCCCGAAGTCCCTAGCTATCAAGGCCCACCCCCTCCTTATCCTAAACACCTGCTACAACAGCCGCCTCCACCAGGGTACGACCCCAACCCTGGCCTGAGACCTAGCAGCAAAGAGGAGGATGGCATGGACAACGACAATGACACTGACAGTACCTGCTCCAGCGAGCGTGCTGAGGGCTCTGAGGAACGTGAGAAGAAACAGATCACGACATCTCCCGTGCCCGTGCGGCGTTGGAAACGCGACGAGGAGCGCAAGGGGGAAAGCAGAGTTCCTATGTACTCCCCGCAGGCTTTTAAGTTCTTTATGGAACAGCATGTGGAGAACATCCTGAAGAATCACCAGCAGAGGATTCGAAGGAAGAAGCAGTTGGAGAGCGAGATGCAGCGGGTTAGCATGCATTTCTTCACTGACACTTCCTCTCACAATATTCTGTGCTCCTCTGCTTAGCTGTTTCTGTTGACTTTTAACTTTTCCCAACTTTCTTCCATTTATTCTTTTCTGCTCTTTTATTCTCCATTCTCTTGTCTGTCTTTCATATCTTTCAGTCTGTGGATCTCCTCCGTAAGCCTACTTTCTTTTCTTTGAGTGATCAACTGGTTTTCATAGTTTAAAGGTTTCTTCTGGAGTAGACTTCACTCAGAAGTGGTAAAGTAAGACCCTGTCAGCTGGACAGCATGTGTATGTTCCTCGAATATTCTAATGAGCTCTGTTCTAAAGCCTATTGAGCTGCCTACCTAAACAACATTTTAAGGCATCATAGGTGTATTTATGTTGCAAAGGCTGTCATGACATACTGCAAAATACCTCTTTGGCTAAAAGGTGTCTGTGGCAGAGAATGCAGTTCCAGAATGCAGTGTGATGACTTTGAGTTAGATTATTAATTCAGTACATTTTAATCTAATAATTATGCATGTTCTGTTTTTTTTTTTTTTTAATGCTAATCAGAATGTTGTGTTGTTAGGTTAGCAGCACGGCTTCTCTGCCCATTACGTAATGAGTGCAATTTGTACGATGAACAGAATTGACCATATGCATGGAGTGTTCTTTAGAACTTCCGCATAATGATAAGCCAGCTTGTAAACTTCCGGTGAAGCTCCTTTTATGTGTGCTATATATAGGTGGAGACTCTTGAGACTCCTCACCTGCCTCATTCTTATCAGAAACTGAGAAAAATAATAATTGCAACATCGTAAATAATTAACAACATATAATTTAAATGCTGAGCCTGGTAATCCCAGGAGAGTACATAGACACTTAGTTGTACATTTAAATGCTGACAGCTAAAACTATCATAACTGTTTAGGCTTACGTTAGCTAGCTAGCGATGCTTCTCTTCAACGACATCTTAATAGTATTCTTGATAATCAATAACTTACCTTTTCTTGCCTAGTCTTGCTTTCTTTGATTTATTATAAAATTACTAGTATAATAAATTTTAGTACTTTTACCGCACTGAACTATATAGTATAGCAAGTGCAGAAAGTCATTAAAATAAGGCACAAACAGCCTATAATAGTGAATTATTTAAATAATTTTATATAGTTCACTACAAATTTAAATAAGTTAAATATTAATGTATAAGAATTAAATAATGCATTCAATATGAATTAAATTGAAATGTTTTAGATTTCATTTAATATCTACAATATCTTGAACTGTAAAAGCTACAAAATAGCCTATATTCAACCAACACAAACTTGTTACTCTGAATTTAGTCTGAATCATTTAATGCACAACTCTATTTTTGACATCGGCTTGTCAGATGTTCCGTACAGTTATTACTTTCAATCATAGCAATGACTCGCGCATATTTAGCGGATTTACTCACTTAAGTTTTTACACTCGCGTTTGTCATTCTTGAAACGGTATACATGGATGTTTGGTCCTCTTAGACAAACAAAACTTTTTTTTATGTATTGTGAATGAATTATGTATAGAAAACAAGCAAAGGACACTCCTATTACGATACAGTACAGTTAACCGGAAATACTGAGCTGGCTTGTCTAAAACAAGGAAGAAATATGGTCAATTGACACCTACAGAGAGCATTTCAGATTGGTCGCTTATGAAGTCCTGTGATGTTTGAGAAAGCTAACTATCTAGACAGTATACTGCAAAGCAACTTACTAGGTTTTAGAACGGAGCTACAATCTTAAGGGTTTCATGCAGCTCTGACAACTTCTCATCTATGCCTGTGTGGGATATATCCTCTCTTTTCACATTTTCTGTGCTGATTGTTGTGTGTGGGGTAGTGATGTGTAAGAATGGAGCGAAGTACTACACTTTTACTGGTAGCTAAGTATTAGTTTTGACAAAAAATGAACATAATTTAACATGATAACCTAAATTTTAAATATTCTGTGGGTGAGTATTTCATGCAAACCCCCCTCACACCTTACATTTTATTGTTGTTACTGTGATTAAGGTCCAGTGCTGTCTGGCTACTTGGCTACTGGCTACTTAGGGTTATGGTCATACCGTTGCAGTAAAATACAGCCCGATTTCAGTGAGCAAGATTTCAGGTTAAGGTTGTGCCAGAGAAGATGTAACAAGATGTAACTTAATACTGATCATTTTAAATCACTGTAGGAAACCCTGTGCATTGCATGCATTGCTGTTTTTCAGTGCTGAATGCTGCCTGCCAAAGTTGTGAATATTACATGATTGAATAGTGTGTATGTTAATTTAATCTGTGTCTTTGTGTGTTGTGTGAGTGAGTTTGCTTGCACTTATATCTAAGTATCTGTTTTGTGAGGGTTGGTATTTCAACATGTGTTGTGTGTTCAGGTGGGACTTTCAAGTGATGCACAGGAGCAGATGCGCATGATGCTGTGCCAGAAAGAATCCAACTACATCCGCCTCAAGCGTGCCAAAATGGACAAATCCATGTTCGAGAAGATCAAGACTTTGGGAATCGGGGCGTTTGGAGAAGTGTGTTTGGCTCGGAAAGTGGACACTGGTGCGCTGTATGCCATGAAGACCCTCCGTAAAAAAGATGTCCTGTTAAGGAACCAGGTGGCTCATGTGAAAGCTGAGCGGGATATTCTCGCTGAGGCTGATAACGAGTGGGTCGTCCGGTTGTACTACTCTTTTCAGGATAAAGATAACTTGTATTTTGTCATGGACTACATCCCTGGTGGGGACATGATGAGTCTCTTGATCAGAATGGGCATTTTTCAAGAGGACTTGGCTCAGTTTTACATCGCTGAGCTCACATGTGCTGTGGAAAGCGTGCACAAAATGGGTTTCATCCATCGAGACATCAAACCTGACAACATCCTAATTGATCGTGATGGACACATCAAACTGACAGACTTTGGCCTGTGCACTGGCTTCCGATGGACTCACGACTCCAAATACTACCAAAGCGGTGAGCCTAACGACTCAAAGACCAAAACATATTTTTGAAAAATTGACCTGATTGTTTTGTGCTATTAAAGCCAAATAGCTACTTTCCAGTAGTTAATGCAGTAAGTTAAACGCATTATATGAAGTTTACAAATATATTAAAATAGCAAAAAATTTAAGATTTGAAAAAAGAAATGTCACCACTGAGATGTAAGAGGAAACTCCATGTCCTGGTCAAAAAGCTTCTTCAAAAGTGAGTTGCGGTGGGGAATAGTTGTCTACAAACCACTGCAAAATCACATTCAGGTCTGACTCCATTCTAACCAAATTGTCTCTTTTCACTATCACATAGTGACTATGTTAATATTTATGGATCCTGAATGTATTGTTGAATAAAACATATTGGAGAATTGATAAAGGACTTTAGTTCACATAGTCTAAGGTGTTGAACTTCCTGTATCTGTGTCTTGTCAGGTGATCATGTGCGTCAGGACAGTATGGACTTCAGTAAGGAGTGGGAGGATAGTGCTAACTGTCGCTGTGGAGACCGACTAAAGCCACTGGAGCGGAGAGCCGCTAGACAACATCAGCGCTGCTTGGCACACTCGTTGGTGGGCACTCCCAATTACATCGCACCTGAGGTTTTGCTGCGCACAGGTATGGCCTACACGTGTCAGCGGGTACTAATACCTACTAATTCATTCAAATACTTTTCATATAGTTACATATTTTTTTAAAATAATAAAAATACACATTTCATGTAAGGAATAGTACATGAAACACATAAATGACTTTCTGTCTTCAGTATAACTCAGAACGAGAAGTTTGCGAGTCATCATGGTCATTGCATCTTGGTTTTCATAGGTCGAAAAGTAAACAAATGAGTATTTCTGGGCTATTCATCTCTAGTCAGAAAATAAAAGACAATATCAAACAACAAAATGATCTCTGATATGAGCACTGTGAGCTCTGAACAAATTCCAGTTTATATACTTTATATACTTCGGCAGGAAGAATGAAGTCATAGTTATACTTCAGCCCATTCTTTTTATATTTTATATTTGGTCTTATGATTATTGTGATAATGTGTTCTATCAGTGCTGTTATTTGTGTAGATATACTTACTTTGGTGAAGATGTAATATGTGTATCTAAACAGTGCTGATTCGTGTTTGGATGACTAGAGTAGATGTGTCAAGATAAAGCTTAAACACACTTTTCCAGATGTGGACTGTGATGTACTCATAAGTAAATTAAAATGTACCATAGTGTTTTGTGCAGAAACCACTCTCATGTTCACTTTTGCACTTAGATTTGCAGTTGGATGAAAATCAGTTGCATTATTTTAAATTCCTGTGATCAGATCCAGTAACTGATTTAATTGCTTACATACACTTAAAACAGGAATTCTGTTCATTTTTGCTAAAGGCTTGCTATACAGACTGTTTCATTGATTTATAATAGTGGTGCCCATACTATTGTTATGATTTATCAAGTTTTGAACTAGTTTCCGAGTCACGTTGTTCATTTGAGATCTCATGACCCTTTAAAGTGATATGATTTGTTTCATCTGTTTGTTTACTTTTTTTTTTTAAATCCTAGGTTACACGCAGCTCTGTGATTGGTGGAGTGTGGGTGTTATCCTTTATGAGATGGTAGTCGGTCAGCCTCCTTTTCTGGCAACGACTCCTCTTGAGACCCAAATGAAGGTGAGAATATATGTCGGTGGATATGTGTTTGGTAGGGATGAACGATGTTACCGGACCCATGTCAGAATCGCCGATAATGGCTTTAAATGTAAATATCGGCATCAGCGCGATATGAAAAATTATGCCAATATGTCTTGCAGATCAGAGGAATAAGTTAACTCACATGCTTAGTGGGTGCTAGTGTTTAGATGACGTAAGCAGTGTGGCTCATTCTTGAAGCTAAATTTTGCCTGAATGGTGTTTAGATTCACTGTTTTGGATCACTGCATTTAAACTGAGAATGCATGTACAGAATGATGCGTTCGGTGTGCAGTAAACAGTATTAGCACATGCAGTGGCAGCAGCAGCAGCCTGCCCCGGACCCTAATGCTGGTAAGGAGTTTTAAAAGAGAAGTCCACTTCCAGAACAACAATTCACAAATAATTTACTCACCCCCTTGTCATCCAAGATGTTCATGTTTTTCTGTCTTCAGTCTTGAAGAAATAATGGTTTTTAAGGAAACATTTCAGGATTTTTCTCCATATAATGGACTTCATTGTAGTTTAAATGCAGCTTCAAAGGGCTCTAAACAATCACAGCCAAGGAAGAAGGGTCTTATCTAGCGAAACTTTTCAGAAAATACATTTTTTTTGTATACTTTTTAAGCACAAAAGCTCGTATAGCACAGGTTCTTGGATGCGTGTTCATGTACTATTGAATCATGTTGAAAGGTCACGTGGAGCATAGGCGGAACTACAGAAAGAAGCGAACGTGCAAAGACTAAGAAAGTGCAAGTAAGTTTGTAAACGCTGTTTGCAAACAAACAGGTACAACAGTGTCCTCCTCTCAAGTTGTAGGAGAAAATAAGATGTAGTTTTTCGCTATACTCAGTACACAGATGATGAACACTTGTGATTCGTAGTAGTGATGGGAAATTCGGATGATTTTACCGACTCTGACCTTTGAGTCTCGTTCAGCAAAATAAACAATTATTTTTTTGGGTCATTTCATTCATTTTAGCAAAATATAAAACAAGACAAAACTGTAATGCTATAAGAAACGGAAAAGATTAATTCATTGTTTACCTGGGTCTTTAGTCTCACCTCACCTCTTATCTGACAAGTTTTCGGGTTCGAGTTGTTCGTTAATCAAGTGACAGCCCCATAAGATGAACGAACGAATCGAAAAACCAGAAGACTCGAAAAACCTGAAGACTCGAAACAGGTGAACTAATTCCAGTACAGAACCTAATAGGATGTTGCGCATGCACGACTGAACGAATCACTCCCCGAGGCGACTCGTTCTTCTGGAGTCACATCGAAGATTCGTTCAAAATGAAAGAATTGTTTAAGAACGACATCACTTAATTCGTAGCATCGTGAACACGCATCCCAGAGCCTGTGCTACATGAGCTTTTGTGTTTAAAAAGTATACAAATTTTTATTTTTCGAAAAAAATGACACATCGTTTCACTAAATAACACCCTTTTTCCTCAGCTGGGATCATTTAGAGCCCTTTGAAGCTGCATTTAAACTACATTTTGGTAGTTTAAAATCGGGACACCAGTGAAGTCCATTATATGGAGAAAAATCCTGAAATGTTTTCCTCAAAAAACAATTTCTTTATGACTTAAGACAGAAAGACATGAACATCTTGGATGACAAGGGGGTGAGTAAATTATTTGTGAAGTGGAGCTCTCCTTTAATTCCATAGGGGGCACTGTTGGCCTACTTCTAATAAAATGAAAGTAAAATACACAATAATATTTAGACTGTGCTTCCGATTAAATAAAGCAGTAATTGATGTCATTAAATTAGGAGTATGTTTTTATTTAAAGGTCAGAAGCTATAGCTTACATCAGGGATGGGCAGCTTCGGGCCTGGAGGGCCACTGTCCTGCAGAGTTTAATTCCAGCCCTAATCAATCACATTTGAACAAGCTAATCAATGTCTGCAAGATCACTTGAAAGCTACAGGCAGGTGTGTTTGATTAAGGTTGAAGCTAAACTCAGGGGCCCTCCAGAGGACTCAGAGGACAGGGGCCCTCCAGAACCGAAGTTGTCCATCTCTGGCTTACATGAGTAAGAAAAAACATGACACTTGTAAATTATTTTATATATATAATACATACATACATACATACGTATATTTATTTATTTATGTATATATGTGTGTGTGTGTGTGTGTGTGTGTGTATATGTGTATTTATTTTAATAACATTTTTATATTTACTGATTTATTCATTTATGTGTGTTATGTTCATTCTATACAAATTATGAGCTCTAAAAGTTTTTCAGAATTTTTAGAACTTTTTTGCTTTAGTCCAGGGGTACCCAACCCTGTTCCTGGAGATCGACCTTCCTGCAGAGTTTAGTTCCAACCCTAATCAAACACACCTGTCTGTAATTATCAAGTGCTCCTTCAGATCCTAATTAGCTGGTTCATGAGAAATGAACTTGAAATAAAAATGATAAGGTAAAAGAACTTATTGTTTATATAATTATATAATTACCAAAATTAAAATAATTTGCTTGTAATTTCCACACAGGAGAGACTTGGTGTTGTTTCCAAACAAAAGGAAACATATCGGCTATTGGCCAAGATGAGTTGAAAAATATCAGCAAAAATCCAATATTGTGCATCCCTAATGTTTGAGCTTATGTTGTAACACATATGCAGCGTTAACAAGTAGAGTTCACACTGTAAACAAGTAAATCAACAGATGCTACAGTGGATAGTTTGGAATGCTAAATCTTAAATGCTGATTGATCACTATAGTGTTCCAGCTGTGCTAAAATACACTGGTTAATTTCTCACCAAGATTGTTTTTATGCTTTAATCAGCTGTGTGTTTGCATGGGTGCACACAGAGTTAATTCATCTTGCTGTGCATTTGTGTCCATCACAGGTGATAAACTGGCAGACGTCTCTACACATCCCCTTCCAGGCCAAGCTGAGTCCAGAAGCTACCGACCTGATCCTGAAGCTCTGCCGTGGCCCAGAAGACCGGCTCGGGAAAAATGGAGCTGATGAGATTAAAGCCCATCCATTCTTCAAAAGCATCGACTTCTCCACAGATCTGCGGCAGCAGCACCATGCACCTTACATCCCCAAAATTACACACTGCACTGACACCTCCAACTTTGACCCCGTTGACCCTGACAAACTCTGGAGCGACGATGCTGACGGCAACCACAATGACACGCTCAACCGCTGGTTCAAGAACGGTAAGCACCCGGAGCACGCCTTCTACGAGTTCACCTTCCGCCGCTTCTTCGACGATAACGGCCACCCGTACAGCTATCCCAAGCCCATCGAGTGCGAGGATTATGATGGGGAGGACGACGAGCCGGTCAACCCGTCGAAGGGGTTGGGGCCAGAACAGGGGCGGGATTTAGTGTATGTTTAGTGTGAATGCCTGTGGGGTGGAAACTAACCCGGAAATCAAAAGAAACCAACCAGAAATTATATTTTGCATGAGCATAGGCAAGCCTGTAATGTAGTACCATATCAGCATTTTCATGACAAGCTCCTTTCAAACCTCAATTTCTCATTACTGTAATGTAAACAAATATTTTACATAATAATTAATAATTATGCATTGTGATAGTATTTGCGTTCGCTGCCTTTATGCTGATGTGAAGAAATAGTGCATGACTTTGCACTATAGTTATTTGTAATTAGATGTATTGCAGTAATGCAAAATGCCATTTAAAACTATGAACATGACAAATTCAAAAGTGCAACATTTGGATGTAACAGGGATGTGTTTAATTCATATGAGCATGGCAACAATTTTAAAATGGTTATCCAAAATATCATTTCTTTATTCTTTTGATTTTTGGGTAACATCGGGGCATATTTTCATGAGACGGACCTGTGTAGGCTGAGAGTGTGTGAGGTGTTTTTATATGTTCGTGTGTATGTTTTCTCTCTTCCATCTCTGGTGGTGACTGGTTGAGTCTGCCTTGACACTTTGTGCTGTATTTATTATTTTTCGTTCAGGACGCACTTGTCTGGTGCCTTTTAAACAACCGAGAATCTAATGATGCAGTGGATCTCTGTATTTTTACTCCTCTTTAATTTATTTAAAGACTTTTTTAATGGTAGCTGAAACGAGTTGAGTATTTTCTTCCTGAAATGATGTCTTTATTTATGATTGTGTGGATTTGTTTCTCATTCTGAGCGGCACAGGGCACTAGACTGCACAGGGACTTTGATTTTATACTTTCTTCCACCAAAACTATGAGGGAGATCATCATGTACGCTGACCGTTCGTTATACAACTTCCCAAGAAAAAACATTGTAAATGGTTGCTCTGTGTATTTTTTTTATTTATACACACAAAAATTGTATATATTTTAAGTTATGCAGTGTAAATTTGTACTCTAATCCCTGTTCTTAGTCCTAAAGGTTTAGGAAAGGAATCATGGGCTTGTTCTACAGGATGTGATGTCAAAACACATTCTACATTACATATCACTACAGATCCTGAGCGAAACACATTTGAGATCCCTTGCTCTGGTTTCTCTCCTTGTTAGGAAGAGGTCTTGCTGTGTCACTACCAAAGCCTTCTGTTTTTCTGCAAGAACGATCTCCTGGTGTCATTGTTTTGTTATTTTATTTTTCTGAAATCTCTCTAATATCCTGTGCATCTCATAATGTAATAAGGAACTCCTTTTCTTTGATTAAACTGGTGGTCTTATTCCCAGGAAAAACATCTGTATCTACTTTGAGTGTAAATTTGGCTTGAATGGGAGAAAGGATGGGGTGGTGATAAATAAAAGGTCTTAAGCACAAACCACATACTTCAGCGTCTAGTGTTTGTGTTGCAAATTATGGTGAGATCATATAAGCAGGTTCTTTATTAATGCAGGACACATTAGCAAATATATTTGTTATTGTTAAAGCTACTATGTACAATTGTTTACGGTCACCTGCCATAATATGTGACCCACCAGTCATAAGTAGCACGGGTGCATTTGTTGCAATAGCCAACAATACATTGTATGGGTCAAAATTCATTAGGATATTAAGTAAAGATCATGTTCCATGAAGCTATTTTGTCAATTTCCTACTGTAAATATATCAAACTTAGATTTCGATTAGTAATATGCATTACTAAGAACTTCATTTAGACAACTTTAAAGCTGATTTTTTCAATTTTTTTGCACCCTCAGATTCCAGATTTTCAAATAGTTGTATCTTGGCTAAATATTGTCCTATCCTAACAAACCTTACATCAGTGGAAAGGATATTTATTTGATGATGATGTATAGATCAAATATAGTCTAATATAATACCTAAGTAGTCCTTCAGACATCCAAAAACTGACAAATGTACCACTTAGTAATTTATAAATAAAGGGGTAAACTGGATGCCAGGATTAACTAGATGGTTTTACCATTATACTTCAGCATATATGCTCTTAAAAATAAAGGTGCTTTAAAAGATTCTTCACAGTGATGCCATAGAAGAACCATTTTTGGTTCCACAAAAAAACATTCAGTCAAAGGTTCTTTAAAGAACCATCTCTTTCTTACCTTTTTATAATCTGAAGAACCTTCTTTTGCCACAAAGAACCTTTTGTGAAACAGGAAGTTTCTTCAGATTTTTTTTGGAACCATTTAGACAAAAAAGGTACTTCTATGGAATCGTGAAGTAGCTTTATTTTTAAGAGTGTATCATGCTTCTCAAATTCATGTGGACCATTTTAAATTGTGTGGACCAAATTTATATTGTGTATTAGGGTGTTGCAAAGAACATGCATGTATGTAAAAAACAAGCAAACATGGTACTGATATATTATAGAATATATTCAATTACCATATGGAATTTACACTGTAGATTTCAAGAAGCATAAATCTTATGATACTCTGGTACATGTCCAAAAAATAATGTTTTTTTGTTGTTATTGTTGTTTTTTGCCATGGTGCTGTTGGTACCTTGTACCAAAGTGCTGTGTGCTGTTTCGTGTTAATATTTTGTGTGTAGAAAATACCTTTACATTAGGCTTTCACAAGATACAAATGGTAATATTTATAAAAATCTTGTGAATGACAGGATATATGCGAGAATAGGCACTATAGTGCCTAGAATGCCTATGCATAAATCCAGCCCTGTTTTTGAAGACAAATTGCTAGAGCATGTCTGCATTCCTGCACACTGCCATTTGTTTAGGACTTTCCATCTTCTGCTGAACACAAATTAAGATTTTAGAAGAGTATTATAGCGGTCAGACTTTGATGGTCCAAAACACTTAACATATTTATCAGAATATCTCTATAGGGTCAGTACACCCTTTTCATCAGAAAAAGTGACTTTACATATAGTAAGTTGGACAGCTGAACCAAAAACCCATGAATTAATAATCAGCAGTGTGAATCATCTGTTGACCAAATGTTAGTTTTCTTATTTGTTTCCTTGTGAAGCAATATGGGGCTACATAATATGATGGCAAGCATCAGTGATTACACTGCTGATTGTTTTATGATATAATTTAAAAAGTCATTTTGCACAGTCATATCAATCCTTTCCTTATTGTAGACAGGACACTGAGCTGAAAACTCATTTTAATGTTGTTCCTCAATACCAGCAACATGACTGAACTGAACGTCCCTGATCATCTGTGTCATACTGTGTGTTTTCACAGTAAAAATGTACAGTACGTGGAAAAAAATATGTTGTTTATTTTGTGTTTGTGGAAATACGTAAGAATTTACACAGTATTATTCTAATGGAAATCAGTCAAACCTTCAGATTTGCGTGTGAAGATGGTAGACTGAGTATACAAACATTCAAAGAATTTACATGTATAAAGGGACGTGTATGTGACTCCTGCATGCTTGAGAAAATCTGTATAATATATATATATATATATATATATATATATATATAAAGCTTAAACCACTAATGTGCACTAATAAAATGTGTACCGGTCCAGAAAATGTTTTTTGAGATGTAATGTAGAATGTGAGTGTAAGGAGAACCTATCATATGTTACATCAGTTCAAATCAAATCTTTTTCCACATTTAATGTAGTATTAAAACCAACAAAATTTTATTATATACAATATAATATAACAGTCAATGTGAGCTTTTATAACATGTGAGTTAAAATATAAATACAGTTCGATATTATTCAAGTAGGTGGCGATATGCAACAAAGGCAGTCAGTCCGTCTCAAAATAGAGACCAAGAAAAAGACGAAGAACATTGCGACGTCACCGATTCTGACCAATAAAAAAAACAGAAAACAATGTCTAAACCGGTGAGCCCCGCCCCCTTTGTTCCTCAACATGGCAGTGTCCCGATTACCACCGGCAGCTCTGAGTCTCAAACAGGTAAAAGTCACGAAATCTCTCTGAGCGTGTGTGTAGATCATGACGAGTTTCACCACAGTGCTGGTAGTGCGCGTTCTTGCGTTCAAAAACTGGACGAAGCTCAGGTGAATGGAGCTGAACGCAGGGTTTTGAAAGCTTGACATAGTGTTTAAAGACATGTGTTCGATGCATTAATATATAGACCAGCAATTGAGAATGCGTCATGTGGTGTACGGCCATCTGTAGCTGTTATAGTCAAGTGAGTTTTCATATGTTGTGGTCAGTTTTTGCAGAGGCAGAAGGTTCTGGGTGTTTACAGAGATCTGCTCCGAACCATCCGCAAAATACCGAACGAGTCTGATCGCAGTTATTTAAGAGGGTGGGCCAGAGAAGAGTTCAAGAGGAACAAGAGCGAAACAGACCAGGTGGGCTCATTTTCTTCTGATTAGCAACTTGTAAATGTAGCATTACATCACTTGCACACCAATGCATCCTCTGCAGCGAACGGGTGCCGTCAGAATGAGAGTCCAAACATAAAAACATAACACTTTTGACTGGATGAAGTGATATTATGGACTTGTATTTTGGCTCATTTAAAGTTAAAATGCCTTAATGATGCAGGATTTAGCTTCATAAGATGTTAATTGATGGACTGGAGTGGTGTGGGTTACTTGTGGATTTTTGTGCTGTTTTGCGCCCATTGCCTGCAGAGGATCCATGGGTAAGCAAGTGAAGGAAAGCTACATTTCTCCAACTTTTTACTTATAAAAGAAGCAAACGCTCTGTATCTTCCCTAGTTAAAAAAGTAATAGATTTAAAATGCATTCATTTTATCCTAAGTATAGTTCAAGTCTATTAACATATTTACTGACATATCGCTTGGGACTTGATGATATAAAAATTGTAATTAAACTTTATTTGGAGTACTACTTGTGGACAATGCACGTTTCTTAATATTAAACCTAAAATGTGTTTTAATGTCACTATTGATGAGGATTGTGTGATCTTTAAATATTATTGGTCTTTAAATGCAAAAAAAAAAATTAAAGTGTACCAGATGTGTACTTGCAATAGTTCCACTTTAGCACAATCAAATATGTGACCCTGGATCACAAAACCAGTCGTAAGGGTGATTTATTTATTTATTTATTTGTTTTCTACAGCTTTATACATCATATGAAAGCTGAATAAATAAGCTTTTAATAAATAAATAAATAAATCTTTTTATTGATGTATAGTTTGTTAGAATAGGACAATATTTGGCCGAGATACAACTATTTAAAAATCAGGAATCTGAGGGTGCAAAAAAATCTAAATATTGAGAAAATCACCTTTAAAGTTCTTCAAATAATGTTCTTAACAATAGTATATTACTAATCAAAAATTAAGTTTTCATACATTTACAGTAGGCATTTTACAAAATATCTTAATGGAACATGATCTTTACTTAATTTCCTAATGATTTTTGCCATAAAAGAAAAATCAATCATTTTGACCCATACAATGTATTTTTTGGCTATTGCTACAAATAATCCCCAGCGATTTAAGACTGGTTTTGTGGTCCAGGGTCACATATACTTAAGTGTACCTTTAGTTGGACTTCAGCACTACTTCCACACAATTAGTGCATCAAGTAAAAATTAGGTGTTACTAATTACTTTAAGTATACCACTTTAGTGTACTAAAAGTATAGTTGTAGAGTATTTTAATTATTTACATAATATGTAAATGTATTTGTAATATACATAGCATGCAATAAATGTATTTTAAATACATTTTAGTATATTTATTTTTCACTAGGGTTGGATGGACTGAGGGGGATATGTTTTCAGCAAATTATTATTTTGGGTGAACTGTGGTAAACAGTTTTTGCAGTTTTTGCAGACAAAATCATGAAAAAGTCATGCAAAATGGGGCATGTTAAGCAGCAGAAAGCTGCTTGGGTTGAAAGTGACTGTTGTTGGTTGTGCCTCACACATCACTGTGATAGACAGTTGACCTTTTTGGACCCTTTTTGTTGGTGATCAGTAGGTCTCTGAGCTGTTGGTTTCTAGTTGGTGGTCTTACTCTGCCACAGTATCTAAGTGTACTAGGTAGTGAGTCACTTTTTCTGCGCTCCCGTAGGTAGTCACGCCACTGCTTTGCTTCTCACTCCAACAACCAACAGCATTTGTTGCAATGTAGTCAGAAATTGCCAGCTCTCATCTAAAATGAATGATGTTAGTTTGCTTTGTCGCAGTGAATGTCTGGGAGTGTGAGCCCTACTTACAACATTTCCCATTTATATGCATTGTAAATTTTGCATGGTTTTCCTCCTCAGGATGTGATTCGCATGATGATCACTCAAGCAAACAATCATCTGGAGGATTTGAGAAGATCTCTCGCGTTGGCTGGATGCTAGAACACCACAGACTGCCAATTCTGAGTTTATTTGGAAATGGAACTGAGATGTTCACATTTATTAAAAGGATAGTTCAGACAGAAATGATAACTCTGTCATCAGTTATTCACTCTCATGTCGTTTCAAACTCATGAGACTTTCATTCATCGTAATACAAGTGATGTTTGTAATCTTGTGTCTCTCCATTAAAAGTCCACACACCCGAAACTTTCATGCTTTAAAAAGTACAAAACAACTTCTATCCAAGGCTCCTGAGGAGGCACAATTCATATGAGAACAGTTTTAATTTAGACTTATTTTTTCCACATAAACATTGATCAACTTGTATACATAGAGCACATCAAATATGGTAAAAACAAGAACTAATATCTCGTAATACATGAGAACAAACCTTTTTGGTTTATATGTGAATATAAATGTTATAAAGCACTGTGTCTGTTCAGAAGACCTTGTCTGTCAGTATTAATGTTTTAATGTGTCCGTGTTGGGAGCGATTGAATTTTAAATTGAGGAACAGAAATCTCAGGTTTCGTTAAAATATCTTCATTTGTGTTACTTATGGGTTTGGAATGACGCAAGTGTGAATACCTGATGACAGAATTGCCATTTTTGGATGAATTATCCTTTTAAAAAAAGCACACTGTAATGTTGAAAGAAAATCTGACATTTTATTGTGTATATATATTTATAATGCATGAGTGCGCATTCTTTTACTTTGCCAAATATTAATAAACGCCAAATACATTAACTTTTCTGAGTCATAATTACTTATGAAATGTCTGTGATATCTGCATTTAGTTTCTGCATTATTATTCCAGCTAACGCTACCTTGTGAAAACCGGTGAACCAACCTCATTGATCCGAAACCATGATCCAGTACCTGTCATGGCATGATACAAAGTGTTTTTCTACCTCAAAGCTGTTTTTAAAATCCATCATTACAAGCTGTGGAAAAATATGAAACCGTAAATCTGTGCAAACGGTCATGTCTCTCAAATAACCTAAAGAACAGAGATGCCGTAAGGACGTTACAGTCTGCCGCAGAGCACAACATCCTTACAGTGAAGCATTATGGCACAAGAGGAGAGGACTTATTTTATAGCTGCATTTGCTGATGGAAAATGTGCAAAATGTTAACCATTGTTATCTTGTATATGAAGTACCAGTGCAGCTTCTGTTAAATATGTAACTGTATATTATCAAACTACAATAGATTCAATTGATGTATGGTTTGTTAGAATATCATAATTGGCCAAGATATAACTATTTAAAAATCTGGAATCTCAAAGTGCAAAAAAATCTAAATTTGAGTAAAATTGAGTAAATCACCTTTAAAATTGTCCAAATGAAGTTCTTAGCAATGCATATTACTAATCAAAAATTAAGTTTTGATATATTTACAGTGGTACTTAAAACAGTAGTACTTTACTTAATATCCTAATGATTTTTGGCTTAAAAGAAAAATTGATCATTATTACAAATATACCTGTGCTACTTAAGACTGGTTTTGTGGGCCAGGGTCACATACAGGTCCTTCTCAAAAAATTAGCATATTGTGATAAAGTTCATTATTTTCTGTAATGTACTGATAAACATTAGACTTTCATATATTTTAGATTCATTACACACAACTGAAGTAGTTCAAGCCTTTTATTGTTTTAATATTGATGATTTTGGCATACAGCTCATGAAAACCCAAAATTCCTATCTCAAAAAATTAGCATATTTCATCCGACCAATAAAAGAAAAGTGTTTTTAATAAACAGTCAACCTTCAAATAATTATGTTCAGTTATGCACTCAATACTTGGTCGGGAATCCTTTTGCAGAAATGACTGCTTCAATGCGGCGTGGCATGGAGGCAATCAGCCTGTGGCACTGCTGAGGTGTTATGGAGGCCCAGGATGCTTCGATAGCGGCCTTAAGCTCATCCAGAGTGTTGGGTCTTGCGTCTCTCAACTTTCTCTTCACAATATCCCACAGATTCTCTATGGGGTTCAGGTCAGGAGAGTTGGCAAGCCAATTGAGCACAGTAATACCATGGTCAGTAAACCATTTACCAGTGGTTTTGGCACTGTGAGCAGGTGCCAGGTCGTGCTGAAAAATGAAATCTTCATCTCCATAAAGCTTTTCAGCAGATGGAAGCATGAAGTGCTCCAAAATCTCCTGATAGCTAGCTGCATTGACCCTGCCCTTGATAAAATACAGTGGACCAACACCAGCAGCTGACATGGCACCCCAGACCATCACTGACTGTGGGTACTTGACACTGTACTTCAGGCATTTTGGCATTTCCCTCTCCCCAGTCTTCCTCCAGACTCTGGCACCTTGATTTCCGAATGACATGCAAAATTTGCTTTCATCCGAAAAAAGTACTTTGGACCACTGAGCAACAGTCCAGTGCTGCTTCTCTGTAGCCCAGGTCAGGCGCTTCTGCCGCTGTTTCTGGTTCAAAAGTGGCTTGACCTGGGGAATGCGGCACCTGTAGCCCATTTCCTGCACACGCCTGTACACGGTGGCTCTGGATGTTTCTACTCCAGACTCAGTCCACTGCTTCCGCAGGTCCCCCAAGGTCTGGAATCGGTCCTTCTCCACAATCTTCCTCAGGGTCCGGTCACCTCTTCTCGTTGTGCAGCGTTTTCTGCCACACTTTTTCCTTCCCACAGACTTCCCACTGAGGTGCCTTGATACAGCACTCTGGGAACAGCCTATTCGTTCAGAAATTTCTTTCTGTGTCTTACCCTCTTGCTTGAGGGTGTCAATGATGGCCTTCTGGACAGCAGTCAGGTCGGCAGTCTTACCCATGATTGCGGTTTTGAGTAATGAACCAGGCTGGGAGTTTTTAAAAGCCTCAGGAGTCTTTTGCAGGTGTTTAGAGTTAATTAGTTGATTCAGATGATTAGGTTAATAGCTCGTTTAGAGAACCTTTTCATGATATGCTAATTTTTTGAGATAGGAATTTTGGGTTTTCATGAGCTGTATGCCAAAATCATCAATATTAAAACAATAAAAGGCTTGAACTACTTCAGTTGTGTGTAATGAATCTAAAATATATGAAAGTCTAATGTTTATCAGTACATTACAGAAAATAATGAACTTTATCACAATATGCTAATTTTTTGAGAAGGACCTGTATGTAATGATACAAATTTCACTCTTGTAATATGTGACGTTATAAAGACAAACTGGACTTTATGGCCATTTGAATAACAAAAAAATTGTTTTCAGCCAGAGATGATAGATGGACATTTTTTTTTTCAACTAATTTACAAAGATGTAGTTTATTAAACATTAATTTGTGACAGATCACACAGCTTTATGACAGTATATAATAATGTTCCCTTTGAAGCAGCTGTAAACAATTACTGTGGTAGTGGAACATGTATATAAAAAACAAAACATGGTTATTACATATTAATTGTTAACATTTGTTAAAACATGCATCAAAACCACCTTGACAACATAATTCAGCAACATCAATATCCACTGGCACTGACGTCAGGGTAACTTTAAACAGCAGTTTGAAATCATAGCGAACATGATTATTTTTTACTTTCTTGATCATTTCAACAGTACTCCATCTACACATAATAGATCGGTCTTCATGGAGCAGTGTGAGGATAAGTTCAAGTGCACAGTGGTAAAATGAACCAGCATTTGTGAATCTTTAACGTCAATGTGAAATGACATTCATATTTGACTGGGTGGTATAAAGTGGGCTTTTCATAGCAGAATGTGTAACGTGTCATTTTTTGCTGCCTCGACATCTCAGTATAGATTTTAACCTCAACACAACACCAGCCTCAAAACACAGAAAGGGACAGACTTTTCCCTGCCCATGTGTTGTGAATTTTGTTAAACGAATGATTAAGAACTGTTAAGTTTGATGTCTTATCTACCAAATGAAACATTCACACGTGTAAATCTGTTACAAACACTTATTTAATTGAATGTTTTTATACCCACCCTACAAACTACATCAAAGTTCTCAATTAAACATCACAGGTTAAGACATTTCATTTTGTGCAAAAAAGTCCATATACAAAGATGTTACAAAATAAACTAATACTTGCTTATATCACAGCACTTCTTGTGATGGATTTTGTTACTTTTATTTGTCAGTGTTTCAGTGTTCACTGGTTTTGATCTGGCAAACCTCCAAAGTAGCGGCATGATTTAGACACTTTTAAATTCTACAGTATATGTGACGTTTTTGTTCTTTGAATTTGCTTTTACAATAAAACAGACTTATCTTTGTAGTGCATTATCAAAGTGGTTAAAACCTGGAGTTTGAACAGACCTTTGGCAGTGACGGTTTGTCATGATGTTACGTCTGTAAAGTCAGATACACAACCCATGCATGTATGCAAGCACAGACACAAATTTTTGAATTTTTGAACAGGACTCTGACATTCCGTTCAGTTCCGCTGTACATAAAGTGCATTCTTGTGTTACTCTGGCGGCAACAAACCTCAGCAGACGGTTTATGCTAATGCCCACTATAGCGCTTCCTGTAACAGCGCTAAGAATGCGTTTGCCCTCTGTTATGAACTGCGTAATGGCAAATGAAATCAAACTCGTGTAGCTTGAAGCGTTTGCGTTAGAGTATGTTTCAGCTCTAAATCTGTTTAAATGTTACTTCTCCTGACGTTTGCTACTGCAGTGTTATCTTCACGTGTTAGCTGCTCTATCGAACTTCACTAATGCATCCAGAAGTTACAGTGTCTGCTACGCCAGTGGTATCTTATGTACTAGCTCTCCTCCTGTTTGTTAGTTCTCAGCAGTCTGAGTTCATCCTCAAGGTAGCTTATTCTGTCCAGCAGAGCGGCTCTGTCAGCCTGGGCTCTCTGGTTAGCTTGCCAGCGTGCTTCTTCGATCTTGCGTTCATACCAGCGCTCCATCTGCAGAGTCACTGCCTCAAAAAAGTACTGCGTAACCTCCAACGCGTGCATGTTTTCCCGCTCCTGGGCGAAGGAAGCCTCGGCCGTGTGCGGGTCTCCTGAACTTGTCGTGGTTTGAGTGTTCTGTTTGCTCTTTGTTCTTTGCTGGGAGCGTCTTTTGAGGTTCCTGTGCTCGGAGCACTGATCGGGGACAGGTCTCAGCTCCAGACTCAAATCCTGAGGCTCTTCTGGCGCTCTGTGAGGGTCACTACAGGCCCGGGATCGTTGTTTAGGTCGAACTATACAAGGAGACTGGGGAGCAGATTGATTCTGCGAAGACTGCTTATCTGAAAAGACAGAGAGCAGCTTGAGAAGGCATCCGCCACAGTTGTTAAATAATATTAATCTTTTTACTATGGCCTGACTTTTAGTAATTAATTAGCTTTACTATTTAATTGCAAGTAATTAAACTCACAGCTTCACTATAGTAGAGGGACACTGCACAGACACAATTCTCACACACATTAATTCAAATGTTAGAATTAATTTGGAGAAATGTAGCATTTTATCACTTGCTCACCAATGGATCCTCTGCAGTAAATGGGTGCCGTCAAAATGAGAATCCAAACAGCTGATAAAAACATCACAATAATCCACAAGTAAACCACATCACTCCAGTCCACCAATTAACATCTTGTGAAGCCAAAAGCTTTGTGTTTGTAAGAAATGAATCCATCATTAAGATGTTTTTAACTTCAAACTTCTGCTTGTGGCTAATACACGAGTCTTCTATCTAAAGTATTGCTGTCTCCAGTAGAAAACTGTCATCTCCTCTGAATAAGGAGAGAAATATGCACAGATCAAGTTCTGTTCAAAACAGTCCAAAACAAATACGTGGGCGAATTATGATGTGAGAGGACAACAGATGACTTTTTCACTAGAGGAAGCTTTATTACGAATAACAGACTCAAATTTTAGCCAGAAGCAACAGTTTGAGATTAAAATGCCTTAATGATGGATTTGTTTCTTACAGAGTTTGGCTTCACAAGACATTAATTGATGGACTGGAGTGGTGTGGATTACTTGTGCATTATTGTGATGTTTTTATCAGCTGTTTGTACTCTTATTCTGACGGCACCCATTCATTGCAGAGAATTCATTTGTGAGCAATGATACAGTTCTCAAAATCTGATTAAGAACCAAACTTATCTACATCTTGAATGGCCTGAGGATAAGTCAATGTTCAGTAATTTTCATTTTTGGGTCAGCTATTCCTTCTATGTGGGCAAAATGCTAGATCGAATGACCTGCTGTGCATCAGGTGGTCCTTTGCCTCTACGATGTGCATTAAAATTGTGCAATGCACACCTACCCATTGGTTATCCCTTACTTAATGTAAAAACTAATACAATCTATTTTTAAAGATCTTGGAGAGACATCCTTAAGAAAAACAAACAAACAAAACCCTGTGTTGATGTTTAATGGTGATATATGACATAATTAAATATATTTAATTTCAACATTTGCAACAGCTCATTATATATGTATAATACAAATGCTATGAAAATATACTTATTCATGAAATAAATTTTGTCTGCTGTATCCCTCCATATGTGTGTAAAGATGTTCAATTTTGTATTGTTTTACTTCTAATAACAGTACATTACACATACAGTTGAGGTCAAAAGTTTACATATACCTTGCAGAATGTGCAAAATGTTTATCTTATCAAAATAAGAGGGATCATACGAAAATGCATTTAGTCATTTTTTTTAATTAGTTCTGACCTGAATAAGATATTTCACATAAAAGATGTTTACATATAGTCCACAAGAGAAAATAATAGGGGGTGAAAACTTTTTGAATTTGAAGATCAGGATAAATGTAACTTATTTTGTCTTCTGGGAAACTTCTGGGAAAGTATCTTCTGTAGCTTATAAAGGGCAGTACTAAATGAAAAAATATGATATTTGGGCTAAATAGGAAAAATGTACACATCTTTATTCTGTTCAAAAGTTTACACTCCTGACGATGCATCGTGAGTGTTTAATCCTTCTGTAATAGTTGCATATGAGTCTCTCAGTTGTCCTTTATAAATTCAACTATTATTTTCTCTTTGGACTATATGTAAACATCTTTTATGTTAAATATCTTATTCAGGTCAGAACTAAATAAAAATGACATGCATTTTGTATGATCCCTCTTATTTTGATAAGATAATAAACATTTTGCAGATTCTGCAAGGTGTATGTAAACGTTTGACCTCAACTGTATATGTTACATAACATTTACGTAAGCCTATATCCAAATGAGGACAAGCACAAGAAAACCATTAATGCTGCATGCAGTGCTGTCTGTGTGAGATGAGCCAGAAAATCTGTTTTGCTCATCTGTGTGTGTATAACAGTAAGAAACACAGCTGAATTTGTGTGTGTGTGACTGTTCATTCATCCATCTAGTCATGAGGATCATACCCGGTGAGACGCGGTCCACCTCAATCACATAGTAACCGGCTGATCCATCCTCAGGACTCGTGGACGCCGCTCCAGTCTCTCTTCCATCTTTCGCCTCTGGTTGATTTGTTGATGGAGAGTAACATGCTTTGGTACCAGATGTATCCAATACAGCTGTGTAGGAATGGGGATCACAATCTGAATGCGTGTCGGTGAGGGATGAGGAGCGCTGTAACTTGGTGGTGCTGCGATCGCCAGAAAGTCGTGTCTCCAAACTTTGGATCTTAGAAAGGCACCAGTTCTTGAGATCGTTGACTACTGATGTCTGCTTACAAAGACAGTAATTCAAAGACTATCCCATGACCACTAAAAGCTAGATATTATTC
The DNA here is from genome assembly GCF_022985175.1 of Labeo rohita. NCBI lineage: Eukaryota > Metazoa > Chordata > Actinopteri > Cypriniformes > Cyprinidae > Labeo > Labeo rohita. Next base: position 740,049 of record NW_026129667.1, on the reverse strand, counting down.
CTTTTACATCTAGACAAAGACAGCACTCTATGTTTCACATGCATGTAAAATGGAAATTATGAAAATGTGATTATCTGTAAAAAAAAAAATTTGGTTAATATTACCTGTCTTTTTTCTCCTTCCAAGCGTTCTTGTATGGCTCGCTTGTCAATGCGATGTAAACATTCAATCCTCTCAGCAGACACTCTCTCTAACGTGATCTTATCTAGAGCTCTGATCTGAAATTGCAAACATAATAGTCAAAAAAACATCATAGGCTATGTACATAAAACACTCAATAGAACGGCCAATGAAAGTTCAAACAGATAAATACACATAGGTGCATGCAGCACAAGGATTGGCCATTAGCAATTGAAATTATGGGCTGAATTTGTTTAAATAGTTTGAATCTGGGAAATGTTTTGACAAATCAAAAGTTTTGTCATAATGTAAAATAGATCCACTGGTGGCTTTAAACATGTTTGAAAAGTTGCATTACAGTGCTTGGCCCCTTAATGAGGACCCATTGATTATTATTTTCAGATTAAGCTCAGATGTTTATGTTGGTTTCATAAAGTCTAGGTGTTTTGCACCTGATGTTTGTTCTTGCGCTCCATTTGGCCCATCTTGCTGTTCATGAGCTCTTGTACAGTGTGAATCTCTGACTGCATTTCCTCTTTCGTAGCCATGAGCTGATTCTCCAGTTTGTTAATGAGAGGTTCACACCTGCAGCCATTCACTGGGGCCTGTAATGGAAATTACATATATTCAAGAATCAATAATAAATTAAAATAGCTATTTACTGCATGAGATATTTGCCATTTTTCACCTTTTGGAGAAAATACTGGCCAACAGACAAACTACTTAAAAAAGTGACAGCACTATTAAGGACGGTGTTTCTTTCTTTAAAGAATTGTACATATAAATAAATTAATCTAACAAATGAAACTTCAAAAGTATAAAGTAAATTTTCCTTAAAAACAACAACAACAACAACAACAACAACAAAAACAATTACTAAATATATTTAAAAATTCCAAAGTAGGGGAATTTGGGATAAACTTTTAAAAATGTCTTTAATTAATTGCAATTATTAGCTGTAATCTATTAACTGTCTATTAACTGATTCAAACTAATAAAAGTGATTTTCAATAGAGTGCTAATTGAGAAATAAATCAGTTTAATCTGATGGTGAAACTGGTTCCTCGCCTGCATGATCTTGCCATCTTTGCCTCTGTAGAGAGTATAGAGCTGGTACGCCTTGTAGTTATGAGGAGGAGGAGGAACAGCCAATGATCTCTCTGGTTTACTCTTCTTTTTATGATCACTGGGTTTATTTTGTCTTCGAATGAGGGCATCTGATGACGATAGCTGCAAAAAAAACCCACAAGAAAGCGATGCCACAGTTGCTGGAAGCAGCACTTGTAAGGAGACTACTTACGTATTTACATTCTATCCTTACTGCAATATAAACGCAGACAGTGTGCCATAAGACTCTGCACTTCACATATGATATAAATCCCATATTACACCTAGTTGATTATACATTATTCTCTAAACTAGAAAATGCATGCATGACATACCCTCTCTTTGACTTTCTTCTCACTGTTTTTGTTTGGACGTGCCTCTGTGACACACACACTCTCATTCCGGCGTAGAGAATTTTCACTTCCATGAGTGTCATTCGCAGGAGATGCACTGTCCTGCACAAACACGGGAGTAAAGCCACACAAAGCAGATTTAATCACGGTAATTATGCAGGCCTGAGAGTACTAAACATTGTTAGCTAAAGGCCTAAAATTAAACAAATATTTAAAATCACTTCACATTCTTCACATTCTTCAAAGATGTTTACATATAGTCAAAAGAAAATAATAGTTGATTTTATTTTTAAATGACCCCATTCAAAAGTTTACATACACTTGATTTTTAATATTGTGTTGTTACCTGAATGATTTTTACCTGAATTTATCTTTTAACACTGAGGACAACTGACTCATATGCAAGTATTCACAGTGCTCACTGATGCTCCAGAAGCAAACACAATGTGTTAAGAGCTGGGGCTAAAAACTTCTGAACAGAATGAAGATGTGTACATTTTTCTTATTTTGCCTAAATATCATGTTTTTGTCATTTAGTAATGCCCTTCAGAAGCTACAGAAGATACTTACATGTTTCCCAGAAAACAAAATAAGTTACATTTATCCTGATCTTCAAATTCAAAAAGTTTTCACGCCCAGCTCTGAAAGGAGAAGTCCACTTCCAAAACAAAGATTCACATGTAATGTACTCACCCCCTTGTCATCCAAGATGTTCATGTCTTTCTTTCTTCAGTCGTAAAGAAATTATGTTTTTTGAGGAAAACATCTCTGCATTTTTCTCCATATAATGGACTGATATGGTGCCCCGAGTTTGAACTTCCAAAATGCAGTTTAAATGCGGCTTCAGATGATCCCAAATGCAGTTGTAAATGATCCCAGCTGAGAAAGAAGGGTCTTATCTAGTGTAACGATCGGTTATTTTAATAAAAAGAATACAGTTTACATACGTTTTAATGTCAAACGCTCGTCTTATCTTGCTCTCGCTGAACTCTGTGTGTTCTGGCTCAAGAAGGTATTTTCTCGTATTTTCTCCCTCAACTTCAAAAATCATCCTATATCGCAGTTTTACCTTTTTTGTTAAGGGTGTTTGATCTTCTTTGCATGTTCACTTTGGCTGGGTCGGCACTTCTGCAGTGATGTAGGATGAATTTGAAATGATTTTTGAAGTTGAGGGAGAAAAAATTGGAGTTTTTCGACATACCCTAACTGTCTTGAACCAGAATACACAGAGTTCAGGGAGAGACAAGACGAGCGTTTGAGATTAAAAAGTATATAAATTGTATTTTTTTAATGAAAATAATGATCGTTTTGCTCGATAAGACCCTTCTTCCTCAGCTGAGATTGTTTACAACCGCATTTAGGACTGTTTGAAGCCGCACTTAAACTGCATTTTGGAAGTTCAAAATCGGGGCACCATATTAGTCCATTATATGGAGAAAAATCCTGAAATGTTTTCCTCAAAAAACATAATTTCTTTATGACTGAAGAAAGAAAGACATGAACATCTTGGAGGACAAGGGGGTGAGTACATTATCTGTAAATTTTTGTTCTGGAAGTGGACTTCTTTAATAATTGTCTGAAATATGTCTAATATTTCAGTCATATTACTGTGGGAGTTTGAATGTTTAATAATTATCGACCTGTCATGACGTATTGCTTACATAACATTTAGTGACAGCATGTTTGAACATCTGCCTCTTTTACAGCTGCTCATTCAGTACTGATTGTGTCTGCGAGAGTGTAGGTTTGCTCCTTTACCTTTCTCGGCAGCATCTCGTCACGTGGAACGGACTGTGCTCGACCCTCTGTCTTCATCCTATCCCTCCTCTTCCTCACAGTGCGTCCTCGAGTGAAGCTCTGCATGTAAATACTGTAGTCTTAATTCTTCACTCAGCTAAATTTAAAGCTGTAATTTGTCGCATGTTAAAGGGAAAGTTCACGCGAAACTGAAAATTCTGTCATCATTTAGCCAACCTTACATCTTTCAAACCTGTATGACTTACTTTCTTACAGTGAAAGGACATTTTTGACCATGTAATTGAAATCAGTAGGGTCTATTATTGTGTTGGACTCCATCAAATGTCACTGACTATAGTATTCTTTAAAATTAATAGATTTGGAATAACAAAAAGGTGAGTAAATGATGACAATTTTCTATATTGGTTGAACTATCCCTTTAAATGGTTTTGAATTATGTTGTTCATCTGGCACAGATTGAATCTTGCTACATATTATTATTATTATAATTATTTTTGCATATGATTGGAGTCAAATGTGTTTCAGATAGGGGTGTGCAATATTGACAAATAACAATATTTTGATATTTTCTGAAATTTTATCGATAATAATAATTAGACAATATTTTGCTGAGTGTTTTATTGTGCTGGTATCTTAAGAACTACCATGAACAGCTGACTCCTAAATTTTTTGATATTCTTCATATTTTGTGTGGTGGTCAGTTCACACTAATAGAAATTAATCTTTTCCAATAAGTCTAAATTGATTTTAACCTTTTTATGGACATTTTAACCTTTAAAAAGGTTTTAAAGGTTTTTTTTAAAGGTTTTTTCTAAAAGTGTGCATTATCTTCCGAGATGTTACCAAGCAAATGAAATCAGTATCAACAAAATTTGTCTTTGCAATGCAGAGAAAACACAGAAGATACATCATAAGTGGCATTTAAATGTATTTACACACTGTTTAATGCAGGTCATGAATGCATTTAACCTGCAGTTACAAATGCATAAATATGTTTTTAAATTTTAAACATAAAACGTTGAGTAGCCACCTACCGCCAGTAGGTGTCATTGTGATTGAACCGAATCATTTAAACGGTTGAATCATTCAGGAACGAAACACTGTCACATTGCTCAGAGATGCAAAACAGTGCTGTGGCTGTGTTTGGCATGATTTTTGTTGGCGAAATAGAGCAAAAACAATATGGTGTCTAAAAAATAAGTCTCTTAATTTTCATGTATTAAACTTGTAAAAAATCAATATCACATTTGTAATGATGGTAATGTTTGGAGAAGAAAACAGCACTCTTGCGTGGAATAAATCTATACACTTTCTGTTCCCATGTCTTCAATTTGTGATCATTCTTAAATGTATTTTAATAGACTGAATCATGCAGTGAAAGCACACACTGTTAATGCGTATGTGCACTAGTCTAAATTCACGTAATGCGTGAATGCACTGCACTATCTAGGTGTTTTGTTTGGCTTTTGCAAAATACTTGATAATGTCAAATTTCGTTAAATATTATCGCAGACGATATATATCGTACACCCCTAGTTTCAAATTCTGAATCCGATATTATCTGTATATAATATTTGGTACAATCTGAATGTTGTTGTTAAGCAAATAATGAAAACACTACAGAAAAAAAATTAAAGACCTCTTCATGTCGATTGCTCGTAGATACAGTGCTGCTTGAAACTTTGTGAACCCTTTAGAATTTTCTATATTTCTGCATAAATATGACCAAAACATCATCAGATTTTCACACAAGTCCTTAAAGTTGACAAAGAGAATCCAATCAAACAAACAAGACAAATATATACTTTGTCATTTAGTTATTGAGAAAAATTTGAGAAGGAATTTTAGCCCATTCTTTAATACAGAAACACTTTTTTCACCATGTGATGTTGATGGGTTTCCTCCTAAGAACAGCTTGCTTCAGGTCCTTCCACAATATTTTAATTGGATTAAGGTCCAGACTTTGACTCGGCTGTTCCAAAACATAACCTTTGTTCTTGTTAAACCATTTTTTGGTAGAATGACTTGTGCGCTTGGAGTCGTTGTCTTGCTGCATGACACACTTTCTCTTTAGATTTAAGTTCATGGACAGATTTCCTGACATTTTCCTTTAGAATTTGCTGGTATAATTCAGAATTTATTGTTCCATCAATGATGGCAAGTTGTTCTGGTCCAGATGCAGCAAAACAGGCCCAAACCATGATACTACCACCACCATGTTTCACAGGCGGGACAAGGTTCTTCTTATGCTGGAATACAGTGTTTTTCTTTCTCCAAACATAACACTATTTATTTAAACCAAAAATTATAGTTTGGTCTCATCCGTCCACAAAACATTTCTCCAATAGCCTGCTGGCTTGTCCACATGATCTTTATCAAACTGCAGACAGGCAGCAGTGTTTTTTGGAGAGTTATGGCTTTCTCCTTGCAACCCCGCCATGCACACCACGGTTGTTCATTGTTCTCCTGATGATGGACTCATGAACTTCAACATTAACCAATGTGAGAAAGATCTTTAGTTGCTCAGAAGTTATCTTAGGGTTTTTTGCAACCTCAGAAACTATTATACATCTTGCTTTGGAGTGATATTTTTGGTCGAACACTTCTGGGGAGGGTAACTGTGGTCTAGAATTTCCTCTATTTGTACACAATCTGTCTGACTGTGGATTTATGAAGTCCAAACTCTTTAGAGATGGTTTTGTAACCTTTTAAAGCCTGATGAGCAACAACAACTCTTTTTCTGAGGGCCTCAGAGATCTCCTTTGTTTGTGCCATGATTCACTTTTACAAACATGATCAGACTTTAATAGATCCCTGTTCTTTAAATAAAACAGGGCATAAACTGACACCTAATTGTCATCCTATTGACGGAAAACACTTCTGAACAGACAGACTCTAATTTCACCTTCAAATTAACTGCTAATCCTAGAGATTCACATACTTTTGCAGCTCACAAATATTTAACGCTGGATAATTTTTCATAAATAAATAAATGACAAAGTATATATTTTCATCTCATAATTGGGTTCTCTTTGTCAATTTTCAAACTCGTGTGAAAATCTAACTTTTTGGTCATATTTATGCAGAAACACAGAGAATTCTAAAGGGTTCACAAACTTTCGAGCAGCACCGTATGTGTGTTTTATTACCTGTGGAGCTTTGGTGAGCAGCAGTGCCACTTCAGGATTATCATTTTCACGAGCCTGATCGAGGGCCGTCTCTCCAGCCTTCACCCAAAAAAATACACACAGAAGAATCATGTGCACACACAGTTAAATGAGTCATTTCTGCCACATGCCAATTAACAGACAGCTAGACAGCTTACCTAATTTGCTCAGTAATATTCAGCTAAGAATGCAACCTTCTGTTGCATCATGAATTATACTCAGACACATTTCATGAAACTGTACCCATGTATTCATATGTAGAAGCATTTGTGTTGAAGTATCAGTGTAAAGTACATTTCAGGGCTTCTCTAAACTCATGCAATATTTCTGAAGGTGCTCACATTGTTTCTGACGCGGCTGTCGGCCCCAGTCTCCAGTAACATGCGTACAGTCTTCCTGTGATTCAGAGCAGCTGCAATATGCAAAGCTGTGTCTCCTGCCTGAACATCAGAGGAGATCGAGAATCAGAATGAATCAGAAACACCTCCAGGATGGTCATAATTACAGTTTACTTAAAGATCAGCAAAATGCTGTTTTAACAATATTTCAAGTCCTTACATGATTTCTTTCAGTCACTGAGCAGATGGCCCCCAGAAGCGCTCGGATCACACTCACATGGTTGTATCGTGCAGACACATGCAGACACGTGTCACCTACCTAAACAAACAACATCAACATTTTATTTAAATGGCAAAAAGAAAAGAGAGTGACGTATGAATCAAATAAACAGAAAGCAGAGTTTGAGAGTACTTACGCTGTTTTTACTGTCGGGACGAGAGCCGCCCAGCAGCAGGACTTTAGAGCTTTGAGCATGACCGTTCTGACACGCCAGATGAAGAGCTGTGTTTCCTGCCTGAGAGAGATTACATGAGCTGATCTCCAATAAAAGAGAATTATTCCACATTGTAAAACAGATCCAGATGCAGTCCTGAATATAGTGACCTGTTCACTATATGTAAGTACTGATCTTACACGTGAGGCCTAGAACTTCTGATAAAGGAATGGCTCTTCATGAGTGAAAAAAATAATCACACTGACATGCTTTATTTTTTAATGATGTACTGATTGTCATTACAAAAAATGTGAGTTATGTAATCAGATTACTTTTTTCAAGTAACTAGTAAAGTAACACATTACTTTTTAAATTTATAATAAAATATCTGAGTTACTTTTTCAACTAAGTAACGTCAGTCAGTTTTTTGACTGACAGCTCTCCTGTCGCTATGTTAAGAGAAATCGGGAGTAAGATGTTACTTTAGTTCTAGAATAAATGTGTGCGTTAATTAATCTCACTCTCAAAAAACCCAAAACAAAACAGATTCAGTATTCCTCAAAATGAATAAAAACAGAGAAATGCAAACTCAGAATATCCAGACACAAACCTGCAATATCCGTTTAATTTAATTTAATGCATTTAATCTCATTTTATTAACCAATGTTTTTGATTCTGACCTTTGACGATCCAATCCAATCATACTAATAAGCAAAAATTACTCTAGATAAACATTTGTGCTTCTTTTATTTTATTGTTAAAGAGTGTTGAACTTTCTTCTCGTACATTCTACTGTACAGACATGGATTTACTTTTCCTTCAGCCTGAGGCTTATTCATTTCACTTTTGGTGTAAAAGGGCTTTTATGTTTGCCAAAAATATAACTTTTTATATTAAAAACAAACAAGCAAGCCCTGCACCGATTTAAGAAGTAATGCATAACAAGTAACTAGTTTAATTCTTAGGAAGTAATGCAACATTGTAATGCATTACTTTTAAAAGTATCTTTCCCCAACACTGCTGATTGTTTTATTATAGCAGTAAGGCACTTAAGCCTGTGCTGCATTGTGAATCATGACTAGTCAGGACTCAAGGGATTGCATTTGCTTTACTGCAACAAAATAAAGCTGCATGAGACAAATTATGTAACATTTATAAGCCTCAAGTACCTCTAAACAACATTATCTGTGCATTATTTGTGCGTTTGCACATATTGAAGATTGTATTAAAATCAGTCAAACACTAGTAGGGTCAACTGGAAAGCCAAAATAAAAAAAAGCACCACCTTTTATCCCCCCCCCCCCTTATTTTGAGATTGATTATAAATGCAAGTAATTCTGTGTTGAGACGGTTTTTGCTGCGGCAGCGGCTTTTACCTTGTTTTTAGCATGAACGTTGGCTCCAGCCTTCACCAGCAGTTTGACCGACTGACTAAAGCCATGCCATGCAGCCTCATGTAATGCGGTGTTTCCATCCTAAAAGTAAAAAAAACAAAAACACTCATTTCAAATGCGAACCAAACAATGGTGGTTCACAATAAAGACAAAGTAAAGAGAAAGAGAAATTAATGTACACACACCCATTTATGTGTCTCATAAGGGTAAATTGTTTTAAATTGTGATTTATACATTATCTAATAGCTGAATAAATACGCTTTCCATTGATGTATGGTTTGTTAGATTAGGACAATATTTGGCAGAGATATAATTATTTGAATATCTGGAATTTGAGGGTGCAAAAAAATCTAAATATTGAGAAAATCACCTTTAAATTTGTCTAAATGAAGTTCTTAGCAATGCATATTACTAGTCAGAAATTAAGTTTTGATATATTTACAGTAGGAAATTTACAAAATATCTTCATGAAATATGATCTTTAATTAATATCCTGATGATTTTGGCATAAAAGGAAAATCAATAATTTTGACCCATACAATGTATTTTTGGCTATTGCTACAAACACACAAGACTGGTTTTGTGCTCCAGGGTCACATATATATTCTGGTTTTAAATTTATGTAAAAACTAGCTCTATTCTTGATTACAACCTCAAAGTCCATTATTATCAAGTTCATTATTTGAGTTTGAATTTACACAGATAACATTTTTTAATTCATTAAATTAACTAGAGTTAGTAACAGGGTTGCAAATTATGCCTAAATTAAACTATCACTTGCTAGAGGCTTGGGACCAAATAGTTTATAGATACTGATATATTCTTTTTCTCCAAAAATTTTTCAACAATAACTTTAGTAAAAGTGTTGAATTTTTTCAACAATAACTTTAGTAAAAGTGTTGAATAACTGAGCTTAACGGCTACAGTCAACAGTACAAAAACACCAAATGATGTCACTTTCACTGCTACAGTTTTAAGGAATGCACAGTTTTTTGTAACTGGGGAAAATCTTGCAATAGGATTGCAGACAGAATGTGGAAAACGGGCAAAAATAATAAAAACTGCTTAATTGTACAACTGCTTGTGGTCACAGGAAAGCGATTTCCAACATTCCTGTGATGTCTCTCGTATCACACCACACCTCTTACATAATAAAACTACTTGAACTTTAATTTGAACTTATACTTAAAACAATATTTCATGTCCATTTATTTACTCGACAAGCAGACTGTGTAAAAAGTAGGGTCCTTTTCATGCTGTCCAAGTTAATATTTCAGCCAAATGACTGCACATTATCCTTTACAAATATACATGTCAGCAGTGAGCTCTATGTAAACAGATCAATGCAACAGTCCTGCAACAGTAACTCTTTTTCTAGCATAAGTGAATGAGAGATATTATTTACCTTGTCTTGTCTATCTAGTGCACATCCTTCCTGAATGAGAGCTGAAATGACATCACCGTTTCCCACCACAGCTGCTCTGTGTAAGGCCGTCTGGTCACCCTGATAGGAAGAAAAAATATATATCTGAAACATCAGTCAGCCTGTGTTGATTCTGCCATGACTGCATAGTGTGTTTCATATGTACTAAGTATTTAAGCCATGTTGCAAAGGCATCTACCATTCAAGGAAAACAAGGTAGAACAAAAGTTTAGAAATATTTTTTCGACAGGCCTTCATACAGATTTCTGTATTTTGGTCATAACAGCAACAGATCTGCATCTGCTTGATTAAAAATGATGCTGTATAAACATGATTTTGTTTGCTGTGCACTGCAGATTCAGAACAGCAGTGCAGGAAACACTGTTTAAGATCAACATTTCTCTGTTTTCAGTTTTCTGTAGCGCAATAAAGGACGATGCTGGCTTCTGTAAAATCATGATTGTTTCTCTGGTGTAGAAAACAAAATAAACTACAAAAATGGCATGGTTGCCCAAACACAGATAAGCTTCATGGAAACAAATTTCAGTTTGTATTGTAAAATATCACCTGCCCTAAAGGTAGAGACACGAGCTGAACAAAAAATACCACAAATATCAGTTTCAAAAGACCTGTGCTGTGGTCTGTTCCTCATTTGTCTTCTGACTTGACATAAAATGAATGAGTTACAGTCCTTTTATGTCCTGTCTTGAGTTTCTTTAAAACTTCTCTTTGTGTGTTTCACAGAATAAAGTCATATGTGTGCATAACTGTGTGACTAAATTTACATTTCCTGGTGAATTATTCTTTTAAATCTACACAGACTTTTATGACTCTTTAGTTGCCTTAAATTTTTTGCTCTTATGAAAAAAACAGCACAAACCACATGGAATCTGATGCTTTTAAATCTGCTTTGAGCCACTTTCATATGTGGTCCTAAATTAGATACAGGTGTGATGTTTTGCAGTCTGAGCGCTCAAATCACAGTGACTTTTTTGTGTCACTGTCTGTGAAAGTAGTCAGTGAAGGGATTCATAAGTATTATGGTGACAGCCCTATACAAGCAAAAGAGGGTTGTATTGTAAATATTTAAAGGGGTGCTATTATGCTTTTTCACTTTTTTAACTTAGTAACTTTTTTTAACTTAGAATCACTTTAATCTAGCTTGCGCTAACAGTTGTACACGGAACTTGCTTCTTTGACAAGGTGCGTGGCAGTACTGAAATACCATCTAAGCTGTTCCCCCTTATGAACTCAAACTTGAGCACTAAGGCTTACAGTGTGAATGCCAATGATTGTTTTTATGATAACAGGTCTATGTGATTTTTGCTCAGAAGTGATAAGGCTACAAACATGTAAATACTCACATCATCCTGAATATCCAGGTCACAACCAGCCGCCAGAAGAATCCTCACAACAGCAATGTGGCCCTTATAGGCAGCCAAATGCAGAGGTGTTCTGCCGTTCTGCAAGCAAACAGACACACAGTCAGGCACTGAAACAAACACAGGCTGAATGAAAAGTGAGCCAGTGAGCATGTGTGGGACAAAACAAATGACCAAACAGCAAGCGAGACCGTGAAGCAAAGCTCTGTGTAACTCTGCAGACGTCTGTCATGAATCCAAATAATCCATTTACATAATGAGTAAATAAATTGCGATACATGTAATAGCAAGCAGGGTAAACATCAGTCCTCTTTTCTACAGTTTTAGCCATTGACTAATCTCCCAGAGGATCAGCCTTATGCTACATCAGCCAAGAAACCATGTCACAAACAGAAATAATCACAGAGCTGTGACTTACATAACAGACAGCACTCATGCCAGGCTGCCTATTTCACAAGGTGTGTTGCGGCTGCTGTATTTATAGTGGTAATGGAACATACATTACTCCAGGTATTAGATATAATATAATGTAAGTGTCCTCTGTTAGGGGCAAAATTGAGCTTTTTTTACCAAATGGGTCATTCTGTGTCAACTCAACCAGAGGTCCCTGGCTCAAAGCTTTAATTTTGTTACTAGTGGGTTTTTTTACCCAAAGTTCGCATGCCTGTAACTTCTTGAGTTTTATCATTATTTCTAGTTTCAACATTATTTGTTCTTCAGACATTTCTCTTTAAAAGAAAAGAAGTATCATCTGTATGCAAAGTGACCCACATTTGGTTTTGGACCACTGAAAATGTGTACAATTTAATTCCAATATCTCTGGAGCTGAACCATATAGGGGCTTAAAAAAATGAAGATGCCAAAAGGAAAAAATCTAAAACGTCATTAAGATGTTACAAAAAAGTTTAATTAAGTGTTCTATTAGAATTCTTCTTTTAGATTAAAAAATTGGAAAGTATACTTTCAGTCTACTTCTACTTCTCAGAAATATACTTAAAATGACATTTAATATATTTAATATATTTAAAATATATTTGAGCAATATTGTTCTCTGAGAATCCAAGTTTTCATTGTTATACGGTAGGGGGCGCTATTATCTTCTTTACAGAATTTCCAAAACACAAGCGAAGAAGAAACTGAAACAACAGTTGCTTCCACACGTTTTTAACACAATCATCAGTCAAAAAAACAGCATTAAAACTGTAATGTTATAGAATAAAATGTCGACACATGAAGAGGTAATAATGACTGTCAAGCTTTGGGGTGTTGATCGACTCCATCTACGTTTTGATTATCATTCTGAATCAAATTCATAGTCTTTTTTCAGCTTTTTGTTAAAAATGTTGTTTATTTATTTCTTTTTTATTATTATTTACGAAACTTACCCACATTCAAGTGTTTATAAAAAAAGAATGCATGAAGCTAAAATAAAATGTTTTTGTTTACAAGTGGATATCCAGTTCTTTCTTTTGATGTTTTGTATGTTCAGATATACATATAACAAAATATACAAATTAATACCCAATAGGGACATAGTAGTATAATTAAAGTATGATGTAAAGTTTACTTAAAGAAAACTTATGAGTATACTTGCAGTATAAAACTAGTAGTTTACTTCAAAGTGTACTAAAAATGCTACAAGTATTTAACTTTTAGTATAGTTGCAGTACAAACTAAAAACTAGCTGTGTACTCAAGGTTTACTACTGTTATACTTAAAGTATACGTAAATGTGTACTTTTATATACTAGAAAGTGGGCCAATTTAGTCCCAAGAAGTATTAAAATAGTACACTTACAAGTATACTACTAGCACACTGACTGTATATATCTGTATACTTACTACATAAAGTATACTAATAATATAATTGAACTTTACTTATGTATACTTAATGAAATAAACTTGAAGTATACTAATTTTTGGTAAGGGATCTTTAATATTTCTTTAGGTACAGGCATGCAAACCTTAGAGAAAAAAAAACCGTTAAAAGTGCTTTTTCCCATTTTTGAATGGTCACCATTGGCACCATTGGTTTCTATTGAAACTTTTCAATAGACTTTACTAATAAATCTACCAATCTCTGTGTAAAAAATAACATGATGCTGGCAACTTTCTGGTCATTTTTTACCCCCCTGAAATGTGGCTCTGAATCTCAAGTGAAAATTATCTACAAAACAGCGGATTAGTCAATAAATATTTATCCATGACATATTATATTTTGGCTTTCATCATCATAAATGTTTCTCTTCAGAAATAAATGTTGACAAAATGACCCATTTGTATGCTGCAAAGATAACTGAAAAGACAGCAGACAATAAAAATGTTTTAATACTGTAACGTTAGTATATTTTTAGCACAATATAAAACAATAATGCACAAGATAAAGAGAAAAACATTGGGTTTTTTTGTTTTCCTTTTATCTGTCCTTTAACTCTCTGAGATAAAGATTGTTTAGCTGTCTGACCTCAATTATGGCTCATAGGCCTTCTGTGGTATTTTCCTTACTTTTCCTTGTCCTGTTTTTTCAAACAAGTGGCACGTTACCAGATAGGTCATTCCTATTAAGCAGTACATTTTCAAGCCCCATATTAATACGATGTACAAAATATTAAATTCACAATTTACAAATTTCTCTACCTTGTTTTGGTTTAAGTTTGTTCTTTCTTGTCATGTCTCCAGGTGCAGCACTAACTTTTAACATTATGCAGTTTTATTAGGTCAGGTCCTGTGGTATTATTTTGGATCTGCCATTCTTTGTAATTGATCCAATTTTAAAAGATGTGCAAAAAATGACAATGAATTCCAAGGTGACATCTTCAATTTAGTTCTTAAACCCAGAGTTCTTTTTTTTATTTCCATCCTATCAAGTTCGATTCTAACAGCACCCTGCTCATTTTACTGCAATTGTGCAAAAAATGTAGAAATAAAGTTTAAGTCCCTGGATTTGATCAGTGCATATTTCATAAAGCCTGGTGTATATATTATAGAAATACTTCCTAAATTTACAGGATCTATTTTTACAGAGTTCAAAGCGCACTGCTTTATGACAGCAATAACCAGATGACCTAAGATGCCATAGTTTGGTTAAATGGAAGTTAGACATCTTTATTACTTCAGGGAAGAGGGTATTAGGTGTTGATTACAGGGTGGAATTCATGTCAGATGCAGCAACTTTTGCAAACATGCCAAAAAAGTGAAGAGGTGCAGTAGGGTAGTGAGAGCCTCCAAAGATTCTTTCTTAACAACACCATAAGATCAATAAGTGACGTCAGATATGTGAAGGGGGTGACCAGTACTGAAGGACTAAAAGAGGTGTTGAAGTAGTCAGGTTGAAAGATGTTAAAATCACCTCACAGGATGAACGAAGTGCCTAGAAGAGACCAAGAAGTGTTCCCAATTTATCCAGGATGTATGAGAGCAGCAACAAACAATAAACAGTAATTAAAGAATGCATGTTTAGAGCTTTTGTGTCACACCTGGTGAGCGTAAAACTGCTTTAGGACTGGCAGAGTGCAATCGCTCAAAACTTTCTTTATATTCTGAAACTGGATATATTGTGCAGCACTAGTGGGAGATATTATGTAACGATGCGGGGGAAGAGACCTGAGGTATGTGCTTGGTTATGTGTGTACCACCTTCCAGGCAGCAGGAGCTCTCCAGTAGTGTTGATCAACTACCTGAAAGTGTCATGACAGATTTTACTGATAATTTGTTTAAAGGAGAACGCCACTTCCAGAACAACGATTTACAAATAATGTACTCACCCCCTTGTCATCCAAGATGTTTGTATCTTTCTTTTTGCAGTCGTAAAGAAATTATGTTTTTTGAGGAAAACATTTCAGGATTTTTCTCCATAAAATGGACTGATTTTGAACTTCCAAAATGCAGTTTAAATGCGACTTCAAATGATCCCAAATGCAGTTGTAAATGATCCCAGCCGAGAAAGAAGAAACAATCGGTTATTTTAATAAAAATAATACAATTTATATACTTTTTAATGTCAAAAGCTTGTCTTGTCTTACTCTGCCTGAACTGTTTTTGTTCTGGTTCATGACAGTTAGGGTATGTCGAAAAACTCCCATCTCATGTTCTCCCTCAACTTCAAAATCGCCCTATATCGCTGTTTTATCTGTTTTGTTAAAGGGGTCATCAGAATGCAAAGTTCACTTTTACATGTTGTATGAACATTAATGTGTGTTAGCAGTGTCTGTACAAATCTACCCTATAATGATACAAATCCATGCAGTCGTTTTTAATTAATCTGTAAAAATAATATCCCCTTTTTCAAATCGAGCCATTCTCAGATGCCTGTCGGTGTGACGTCACACCCACAGAGGCCGCTTCCACAATAGTTGATTGACATGAGCGTCTTACCTCAGACCAGCTGTCACAGTCCGACCTCACTGTTTCGATGCCGGAGCAGAGATGTAAGTTAAACAAGAATATCTCCGATTGAGCGATTGAGGTGTTGTGTTGCTGGATGTAATAACGAACATAGTGGTCGTCATTTACTCCCGACATCTGAGCCGCTGAAGATGCAGTGGATTACACTTGTTTGCGAAGGGAATGCTCCTCCAGATCTACATATATCAGTCTATGTTCACGCAAATCATTTGTGATCCAGCTTCACTTACAACAGAAGTGAGTATAAAGATTTTTTTATGAATCTCTGCAATCACCTTTCCTAATAATGTGCTAGTTAGCAAGTTTAGCGGCTAAGCGCGGCTTAATGCGGCTAAAGTAAACATGCTTGTCACTCCACAGAGAGAAGAGAGGGGCGGGGCAAGCAGAGCTCATTAACATTTAAAGCAACCTTGACCAGAACAGAGCTGATTTTGCAGAGCTGATTTTGACAAGGTAAAAAGGGTGTTGTTTTACACAACCATGGAACATTTTTAACCAAAGTATATTATAGACTTTTCATTAAGACCCTAAAGAATCATATCAACTTGTCGAAAATGGGCATCCGATGACCCCTTTAAGTGTGTTTGATCTTCTTTGCATGTTCACTTTGCAAAGACTGGGTCGGTACTTCTGCAGCAATGTAGGATGATTTTGAAATTATTTTTGAAGTTGAGGGACAAAATACGATTGGAGTTTTTGCACATACCCTAACTGTCTTGAGTCAGAATACACAGAGTTCAGGGAAAGCAAGACAAGACGAGCATTTGAGATTAAAAAGTTTTTAAATTGTATTTTTTTAATGAAAATAACCGATCGTTTTGCTCGATAAGACCCTTCTTCATCGGCTGGGATCATTTACAAGCGCATTTGGGATCGTTTGAAGCTACATTTAAACTGCATTTTGGAAGTTTAAAATCGGGGCACCATATCAGTCCATTATATGGAGAAAAATGCAGAAATGTTTTCCTCAAAAAACATAATTTCTTCACGAGTGAAAAAAGAAAGTCATGAACATCTTGGATGACAAGGGGGTGAGTACATTATATGTGAATTTTTGTTTTGGAAGTGGACTTCTCCTTTAAGTACAAATTGTTGAAGCAGTAGTTTTCTATAATCACACAGAATTCTGAATTTGCTGTATTTATTTATGATATTCACAAGATTTAGCAGCATCTGAATACTGCTTCAATCAGAATCTGACCCACCACAATGGTAGTCTGATCTCTTGCTTTTGGGCTGCCGGAAGTCTCACTTTTCATTTTCCTGACATGTATCATCCTACTTTAACTGCTTGAGCTCTGGTCAGCAGGTGCTCTAGATCCTTCAGCTCTGGTCTCACCATTGTCCTGGTGAGAAGGCCATTCGTTGTCTGTGCTTGAATGATCTATGGATGTCTCTATAGGTAGTGCTGGTGGGCTATCACATATCGGTTCAAATCCTGAGGCGAGGGAATCACCTGAAGCTTTGAATGTGACACCTTAGGAATTAATAGGTGTAGCATTTTGGGTGGGAGTAGGGAGTGGGACTGAATGTATTTTGAAGTATTTTGTAAATAAATCAATCAATCAAATCAAATGTACTTGTGCCTCCCCAGTTTAATTTGGATAATAAGCTGTCACATGACAAATCAGACTTTTTGGCCGATAATAAAATGATTAAATGTAAATGTAATTGCAATAGCCAAACTGATTTGAACTCGAACAAATCTCATAACATTCAGAGGTTGTTTTCATGATAATGTATAATTCCATGCTAGGTTACAAAATTAGCTTTTTTTCATAGCATATGAGACCATCCATATGACTATACACAAACATTAACTAACCATATCATCATACCTTTCAACACTCCCGTTTTTCCCAGGAGGCTCCCGTATTTCACACCCATCTCCTGCCACATTCCCTTTTTGTCATTTCTCCTGGGAAACTCCCATAATTTGTATAGCCCAAACCTCATTATGTGAATAACAGCATCAATATATTTTTCCAAGATTGTCCAGTTGCCAGATCTTATATGAAACACATCCACACATCACAGTTGGACCAAAGAATTCTGTTTATGTAATAAAATGTGTAATAATAAAAATAAATAAAATGAAACAAGTCAAGTTATTATAATAATAACATATTTATTATGTATTTAGCCTGCCTCTGCCATCCAGCAATGACCTTCCGCTTAGAGGTCTGCTGGATTTGACCCAAATGTAGACAGGTATGCATATCACGCATATTCACTCCCCAAAATAAAACAATTTTCTCATTCTTCACAGGCTCTGACTCAGACAGCAAAATGAAACTGCAAATACATTTAACAAAGTATACTTTATATAATAACATTAGGGGTGACATTAAGACTAAAACAGTTTTGTGCACTCATGCCCATTTAAAAATCATCTGACATCAGAAATTATGTTTGTCCACAATAAACCTACCGTAACCTAATAACACTACTTCATGCTACATGAACGGCAGTGAGATGTCTTTGAGTCATCAGTATGCACTGCATTATCATTTTCCTTTCTATCTGTGTGAAATCTGCTCAGTTCAAATGCTCTCTGATTGTAGGAAAAAGTCCCAGGCTTTGTTTCATAAATTTAAACAGGTGACTGTACATTAATAAAAAAGAGCCTGATGAATAATTTTAAAAAAAAAAAGTTATTTGTTTTTCGTGCATTTCCGAATACGGATTCACACTCCAGGCACATCCTTAATGCCCCGCTAATGTCATTGTCCATCACTGTAGACATCATCTGATGCCAATTTGGTAGACATCACATCGCCCAGCTCTAATCTGTGCCAACTCAGAAACACTGTGAGAATATAATAACTTAACATAATTATGTCTACATAAATTCATAAATGGTCATATGGAACAAAATAATTGTTATAACGGCTCTCACATATTGGTCTGGAGCTCTGAAATTTCTCAGTGTGCTCCTCACAGAGTCTCAGCATAACTTTCATAAAGAAAGTGTTTTTAATTCCTAATTCCTTCCTTTACATCCAAATGGCTCTGAGACCCTGAATACACTGGATCATAAACTGCTAACATATACGCTGAACACAGTGCCACACTTCCCTTGGAAAAACGCAGTGCATCAGACTGTACCACTTTATTTTAAGGGTCAATTCTTACTGTTTGCTTATAAGCTAGTTGCTTATTACCATGCACATTACTAGCAAGTTTATTAGTACACTGTAAAAGTTGCTGTAAAATTTACAGTAACTCACTGTAAAAATGTAGAGTTGCCAGCAAGCCTGTAAATGAACAAGAGTACCATAAATCATCAACTACAAATGTACTGTCAAAACACAACACAGCTAAAATAATCTCAACAATGGTGACAAACAAAATATTCAGATAAACAGATGAACTATGAACATCACAAATGGAGCTACTTAAAAGCCACAACAAAACCAACAGCAAAAATAAAAGCAAATGGTACAAATAAAAGAAAATATGACAATGCAACTGCATGATTTAATCATGGAGTAGTGCATCCTGGGAGTTTTGTACTATGGTGGTACCCTGCATGCACTGTGGCACGAAGATTTTCTTTTGATCATCAGCACTGTTAAGATTCATATGCTGATACTTGATGTCTGTGTGGGAAGAAAATGATGCGGTGCTTTAAAAATGTCCAGGCATAATGTTTTTATGCTTTTACAACCACACAGTTACAGCAGCCATTGAAAAAACTAATGGTCAAGAGCCCAACTAAAGCAAACAAACGAAACAATAAAACATCCACACCTAAACCTCTGTTAACTCTCAATAAGAACTTCTGTTGATGTATTAAACTGGTCAAACAGGTTAGTAATGAATGAAGCTGATAATGCTGTTTGTACAGTTGTTTAATCATCCTCTGCTGAGATCTTGAGAGATTTAATGTCTTTTATATCAGTTGATTCCATCTGAGGCTGAAGTTTACTGTACTAGTCAAATGTACTAGACAAAAAAAATAATTTCTGTGAATGTAATTGCTGATCAGGAGAGTAAATCCTGAACTGAAGTGCTACTTTCTGTTTTGTTTTGTTTTTTTTGCACAAAATTAATATAGTGGGGATCTGTTAGTGTTCTGTTGGGATTTAAAGGGATTCTTTAGTGTTTTGTGAGGTTACCATTATGTTGAAGAGTAGAGTCTGCATGTGTTTAAGTCAAGGTTAAGCACAGAAACATAGATGTTATTCTACACGTTGCTTTATTTAAGCCAGTAACTGTGTAGTGCAGTGACAATCTTTATGGTAAATTAGTTATACTTCGATAATCTATCTATTTGTTTTAGCAGAGTCAAAGGAAAGAAGTTCACATTGTTATTGTTAAATAGCAATTCACCAATTTAAGGCAAACAGTTATCTCAGTGTATGGTATTATTATAACAAAAGCAAGAGTCAAGTAACGCATTACTTGCCATAAAAAGTAACTAAGAAATGTAATTAGTTACTTTTTTATGGAGTAATGCAATATTGTAATGCATTACATTTAATAGTAACTTTCCCCAACACTGCCCATACACTCTTAAAAATAAAGGTTCTTTATTGGCATCACTGGTTCTATGAAGAACCTTGAACATCCGTAGAACCTTTCAAATGCAGAAAAGGTTCTTTCTAAATGTTCTTCAAAATGGTTCTTTTAGGAGAAGAAGATGTTTATGTCTTTCTGTCTTTAGTTGAAAGAAATGGTTTTTGTGGAAAGCGCTGAAGGATTTTTCTCCAGATAATGGACTGATATGGTGCCCTGATTTTGAACTTCCAAAATGTAGTTTAAATGCAGCTTCAAAGGGCTCTAAGGGTTTTATCTAACGAAACGATCTGTCATTTTTTTTCCGAAAAATAAAAATGTGCATACTTTTTAAGCACAAAAGTTCATTTAACGCTAGCTCTGGGATGCGCGTTCACGATGCTACGAATCACGCCTAAGTTCATCGCCTGTGTACTCCGGCTCAAAAAGGTAGAGAATGGTGAAAAACTCTTTTTTCTCCTACAACTTCAGAATCGTCCGACATTGTTGTACCTTTTTGTTTGTAAACAGCGTTTGACTTACTTGCACTTCCTTAGTCTAGACACTAGCTTGCACCTATGTTCCGCGTGACCTTTCGACGTGATTCAATAGTACGTAGCGTTTGTGAACGCGCATCCCAGAACTAGTGCTACACAAGCTTTTGTGCTTAAAAAGTATACAAATTTTTGTTTTCTGAAAAAAATGACAGATCGTTTCACTAGATAAGACCCTTCTTCCTTGGCTGGGATCGTTTTAGGGCCTTTGAAGCTGCATTTAAACTACATTTTGGAAGTTCAAACTCGGGGCATCAATGAAGTCCATTATATGGAGAAAAATCCTGAAATGTTTTTCTTTTTTCACGACTAAAGACAGAAAGACATGAACATCTTGGATGACACAGAGATAAGTAAGTTATCTGTAAATTGTTGTTCTGGAAGTGGAGCTTCCTTTAAAGGCCATTTTTCTCAATATTCAGTTTTTTTGTACCCTCAGTTTCTAGATTTTCAAATAGCTGTATCTCGGCCAAATATTGTCCTATCCTAACAAACCTGGGATTGACTCCAGCATCCCCACAAACCTACACAGGACAGGCAGTATGATCAATGAATGGACTTCACAGGCACATGTACCATTTGGGACAAGACCATGGTCTTGAAATGCAATGTGTTCCACCACGTACGCAGTTGGTTGATTGACAACTTCTCAGATTTCTAAACCCAGTATAAAACTAAGTATACTAAAGCATGTTACTCACCTTGGTAATGGCTACCTTGGCCCCTTTGTTGATGAGCTGAACCACATGTTCAGCTTGGCCCTTGTGCGAGGCTATGAGGAGACGCTCAGAGAGGGCTCGCACACATGATGCATCCTGCTGGCTCATGAATTAGGGAAAGACTTGGGGAGGGGGGAATTACTGGGATCAGAAACAGGAATGAGACCCTCTGTCTTGGGATAAGAGGAGAAAGGAACCATAGATGTCCAGCTCTTGGAGGGATCTAACCCTCATGTCCTTTGGAGAAGTCTGCATGGAAACAGGAAATGGCACAACTGTCATAACAGCAGCATAATTTTCCAGAGTAAAGCGGACGTGACTACAGACAATGTGACACAGAGGAGGAGGGAGTTTTGTGCAGTTGTCAGTCCTACATCAGCTGATTTATCATTAATGGATTCATATCATACATTTATTAATCATTTCGATTTGTTCTGTGTGGTTTACCTATAACATTATTGATCAGATTGTTTCCCAAAACAATTTTAATGTATGTTTTCATGACCATTTTGATGACTCAATGAATTTTGAAATCAGCAGCTGCCTTAAAATTTTAAGTTAAATCAACATAAAAGTACAAGTCATTTTAACTCATTTTATTGTAATTAGTTAAAATGACTTGTACTTTTAAGTTGATTTAACTTAAAATTTTAAGGCAGCTGCCGAACTTACGTTTTTAAGTTGAAACTTTTGAAAACTTTTTACAGTGTGGATGACAAGGGGGTGAGTACATTATCTATCAATTTTTGTTCTGGAAGTGAACTTCTTTAATACGACAACACAGTTTGAATTTTGTGATGATACAAACTATCATGTTGCCAAGATTTGCTACATAGTATCACAAAGCACAAGATTCATTGCATTTGGCACCAAAATGTGCCACACAAACTGTTCTGATCTGACTGAAATAATGAATCTTGTTTAAAATAAACTTTAGTGTGTGTTTCTAATCTTATGATTCTTTGGAAGGATTTGCAAAATGCCAGCTGCTACGCACATTGTATGCTTACCACCGACCCTGTTTATAGCTAGTATTAGCCAAGACTTGAGTTATGTCATCTGATCATGTTTTGTTTGGCTCAGGGTCAGATGCAGTGTGTTTCTTCCTGTGCCCATGAAATTTCTTGCAACTTTCTCTTTATTTAGACAGTGTATGAAAAAAAAAAGTTCAAAGTTCAAATACTCAAACGTTCAAAATCCCCCAAAAAAGATCAAATCCCAAACCATGTGAGGCACTATAATAGTGATGTCATATCTATTAAATGTGAACTCTTGGTTCATAAAAACGAAGCAGGCTGAACATAGTCAGGTATTAGAGTTCTTTCTTTGTAAACTGCAGTTATGTTCACTGCAAACACCATGATAGACCCTAAGACCAATCATCTGTCAAATCTCATTGCGCAATGGCATGCTAGAAGTTCATTGTGAAAATATTTTTTAAATAAAAAAATGAAATAAAATGTTATATTTCATATATATATATACATATATATATAGGTAAATGCACGTTACTTGGAGTCCTACAGTTTGTTTATCTTTGTTGTGAATATTCTATAAACAAACTTGATTAAATAAGAGATTTAAAATGTGCAAAACCACAGCACTAACCAGTCTAAACCCCCAGTCCTTAGTCAAGAACTTCAAAGTGTGTTTTAGACTTTTAGTATTTATGATGATGACCACTGAAAGGCTGCAGATGCACTATGGTAGTAATTCAGAAGACAGCTGACATAAGCATGTGTAGGCACGTCCCCTCCAGCCTCCTTATGTGTCTTTGAAGGATTCTCTGGATTCTCTCTTTTATGCGGCATACAGTCCCATACTTTGGTGAACTTTAAACTTTGGCCTGTTCACAACCTGAAGAATGGCAGTGTCTCATGAATACCGCTGTAACATAGTTTCCATAGTTTCCCTAAAACAATGGCGAAAAACATTCCCACCTTTTCAGGAGGACACAGGACAAAGACTATAGACTTAAAAAAAACAGGATATTCAACATGTTGAAATGAGTTCTGACGGACCGTTTGTGTGACTGTACTTATCTGTAAATCTTTATATCTTGGAATATTTAAATAAAATGTGACATCTCTCAAAGAAAAGTAAATCAGTAAATGTCTTCTCAGCATCTGTAAAAGCCCTGCTCAGTTTGTGCATTAACAACAGCAAATCCCTAAAAGCCCTCACTCATCATCACTCATCACCAAAATTACAATGCGGCTAATCAGATTTCTGATCATAATGTGAACAGAAAAATCAGACACATGCATCTGAACGCATGTTAATTTTGTTATGGTCCTGTGAGAGAGAAACACGAGTATGTAGAGAAAGGTTCAGGGCACAAAAGTGCACTTATCTAATTTATCATGACATCATTTTCTGGTGTGCAACAACTAAAAGCCCTGAAAACCATTTAACTCTAAAGAATGACCTATTATTATATTATGATGTATGTTTTTTTTTGTTGTTGGTTTTTTTAAAAATACTGTTTAAACAAGTGCAATAGCATCGATATACTATTATAGTTTTTCTTCATATTTAGAATAATCTTTTCTATATTTTCCATTTTTACTTTAATTTTAGTAGTTCTGTTGTGCATTTTTGTCATTTTTAGTAGTTTATATATATATATATATATATATATAAATAAATAAATATATATATATATATATATATATATTTAGTTTTTACTTTTTTAAAGTTTTCAGTTTCTTGAGGTCTAGACACTCAATTATTTTGCTTAGTGTCACTAGTGGAGGAGAAATTACAAACTACAGTCAAGAGCATGCAAAATCAGAATATCAATATATGAAATATGAGAGGTATCTTACAATGATGCCATCTGGCAAAGTTGTAGAAATGATCAAACTACAAAAAGACTAAGTATGACTTAATAATGACTAAATATTCTTAAAAAAAGAAAAACAGTGAGAAATATTTTACTTTTACCTCCAGTAATACTGAAATATTCTGTTTCTAAAAATGACTCCTTTCTGACATTAAATGTAAAAGGTTATTTTTAAAATGTTCTACAGTATCCTATATTGCAATATCTTATATTCCAAAAAATGGCCCTATACTTATTCATTTTATTCCCCACAAGTGTATAATCTATGCCAGAAAAACCTGCCCATAGATGGCATGTAAAAATTAAACAAACTGTGACTGACCACTTTTCATGTCAGACAGTCTCTAAATGGGTGGTTCTTGGCAAATAAGCTCCAATGTAGACAGAACTTTTGCTGTTGAGTCCAGCTATTCAGGAGGAGAAGTGCGGTGGCCTGATAAAACCTGATCGTCTTTAATGAGAAGTCAGCTGGAATTCGCTACTGCAAACGCCTGAGCCATAATAAAAAAAAATACGGAAGTAGTTCTGCTACTTGAAGCAACTATTTAATTTAAGGGTCTATTGGTCAGGCCAAAGAGTGCTTTTGTGAAAAAATATATAGAAAAGTGTGGGGACTGCTATACTAGACATCTTTTCCTAAGAGGACTTGATTATTTCCCGCTTTGAAACCTTATCCCTGTGATGGTTAGTCATAATCCTTTCTCCTTGTGGCGACATACAGCAAGAGTTTCATTTTTCAGCTCTATTCAGAGGATTTGAGGTGAAACTCTGCTGAATGTTCTTGCCAGAAAACGTCTGGAGTATGTGCAGCTCAGAGGCATACAGCAGATCTATTAAATCATACTGAGTTTTATCCAAAACAAGAGGTGAATCTCACGAAACCTGTCAAGAACATGTCAAAATTTCACTTCCTCCTCATTCAAAGTTAAAACAGGATTTTATTTAAGCAACAAATTTGCAATAAAATTTATATTTTTAAATCTATCTATCTATATGACCACAAAATGTTTCCATTACATAATTTCTATAGTGAAACCACATTTTGCATTATAAAAACTTTTACAAAGTTTTACAAAGCATTATCTATGAACCACTTGACTTAATGGGTTTCAAATATGACGGAAGAAGTTGTTATATGATCTGTTCATCAGATGACCAATACCAGAAACAATCTAGACACAGAAAGTCTGAATGATATCACCACACCCTTTATCTGAGCCAGAAACCCCTCCATCAGACAAAGGGCTTGAGAAAAACAAATCTGATAATGATAAAGATGCACTTTAAAGGAACGTATACCTATTGCACTACTATCAGAATGTGTTGTCCCACTTTGTATTAAGTGGCCTTAACTACTATGTTCTTACATTTAAATTAATAATTTTGTACAATGCACTTATTGTATACAAACATGTTTTTACATTGTACTTATATTTTTAAAAAAATACCTGCATGTAATTACACCTATAAGTAATTTCTGTAATTACATTTATAATTACACTGTTGTCCCATCCAACACACCTTAACCCACCCTTAAAACTATCCATACACCAAACCTGTCCCTAACCTTACTCGTATCCCACTTTAACAGCAGCAAAACAATACGAATACAAGTACATTGTACTAATTTTTTGATGTAATTACATAGTAGTTAAGGTCACTAATATAAAGTGGGGCCAAATGTCTCAATACTCAAGTGTGACCATTTCAGTCGCATCTGCGACAAAAAACTTCTCTGTGGGAGTATGAAAAAATATTTAGGAGCACCAGTGCGACTGACCCAAACAGCATATTTGTGTTTGCGCTGAGGGGAGCTTCAGAGGTTTCTATGTGTTTTTGCAGCGTTGAGTAATGTATCACAGACATATTTCACAAATTCCTTCATAAACAAAGTATAGAGAGAGTGTATATAAGAGATTCAATGTGCAGTGTAGAGCGCTTCATTGATTATAATGAAACCTTGTAAGATCGCAATGAACTAAGATGAGTGACAGCTTTTAATGATTTTTAAGGGAGTTTGTGAGATATTGATTTAATACAGTTAAATAAACAAGAAGTTAATATTAAGTGACTTACACTGTCTGACTAACACTATTGCCTGATTTTACTCTATTTCGTCGTCAAAAATAGTTTAAAACAAGTCACAACTGAGCCGCTGCGCATCTCCATTCAATCACAGCGATGTTTTGTTTACGAATGAACATGCGTTATTAAACTAATCTATTCAATGATTCAATGAGTCAATGATTAAATTTCCCATTCATAAAGACAGTCACTTGTTTTATTCCTGAATGAATCAGCCATTTGAAGGAATCATATGAATGAAGGATTCAGTAATAAAATCAGTGACTTGCCGCCACCTACTGGCAGATTTAGTTTCATTTTTATTATTATTTTTTTTTAGTTATTTATATCATTTAATATTCTATATTCAAAATTTTATATTTAAACATTAATCTCAACATGAATTCATGAATTTGATTTCACTCATGCTACCTCTGAGCCTCATTAAACATCTGAAAATACACCTACAAGCCACTTTTGTGTTTTTCTGTGCCACCTCTACAGTACAAATTAATTTTGTTAATACTGATTTCATTTGCCTGGTAACATTTTTATTCTGCTTGTGCTTATTCTGTTGTTTAAAAAGCTTATTATATATATGATATGACATAAAAGATCACATACTTTTAATAAAGTTTGAAAAAAATGCCATTACAAAGGTTAAAAAAAAAATCCCCAGTAAATCACTTTAAGGGGTCAAATATCACTTTGTAAACTTTGTTTTTTTTTTTATTGTTGATTAGAAAGTGCTCCTGAAATTTTCCTGTGCTTCTAAATTGTTTAAGTTAGGGGCACAAGTGCTCCTAAAAAGAAAAGTAAGCATGAAGCCCTGTCAATACTGTATCAGCATAAGGTTAAACTGTGCTAAACTGAGCTCAGTTGTGTTCATAGAAATAAACTGCACAGTTGTTAAAGACATACCTCAACAGTGTGGATTACCAGTTAATAAAGGTCCAGATTAGACTTGTAAAATAATGTGTTTCTGACCTTATCCAGACTTTAGACAAATTTACTTAAACCACTTACATGTGACCAGAATTTGACAAAAATATCAGTTATTGATCCTGAAATAAAATAACTATAAATTATATTTAAAATAGGCTTGGTGGCTAATACCAAGCTGTGAAAAGTATATTATTTTGGTACAGCAAGTACAGTGTTTTGGCAGAAACGGTAATTACCAAGGTAAATTGGGAAGGGAATGTCCTGGTTGTATCGTGAAGGAAAAAATAAAACTATTTTATTTTTTTAATTTATTTTTTTGTTTGTTTGTTTGTTTGTTTGTTTGTTTGTTTGTTTTTGTTTTTGTTTTTTTGTGTAGTTTGTGCTTATATGTCCTAGGTTGTAGCTGCATTAAATAATCAAAATGAACTTTACTTGAAACTATAGAAGTCAGCAGCTGAGTATGTACTTAACTTCATTTTGGTTGCAAATTTGTGCTAACAAGACCCTAAATCTGATAAAACCAAAACCTCCTTTTGGGAAAGTCATCATTTGATTGATAGATAGATAGACAGACAGACAGATAGATAAATAGATAGAAAAAGTTCTTAATTGAAAAATGCTGTTTTCTGTTAGAGTTAGTGTGTGTTTGGGTTGTATTATTTACAACTAGCTGTAAATAAAAACCTAATGTGCCAATTTAGACTGTTAAGTGAACGCGCGCTGTCCGTGTCCGTGTGTGTGTGTGTGTGTGTGTGTAAGAGAGAGTCAGTGTGAATTCTCTGTCCAGCACATTCTTCTGAAGGATTGTCCCAGCAACCACAGCATGTCAGCCTGATTATTATTCGAAAGCTCCTGAGAGTAGAGAGCTATACTCCTAACAGCTACACAAATTATCACATTAAAGTTAACATTACAGGGACTAGTAAACAGCGGGTTAACACAGTTGAGTGAACACAGTTGAGCACAGAAACAAAAAACGAAACGAACAAGGCAAAACTATGATAATACTTATTAAAACCTACCTCACACAAAGAGGACATTCACATGAACTGTTTCTTGTACAAGCTCCTATATAAATTTCCTCCGAAACGCACAAAATTCCCCAAATTGGTGCGTGGGAAAAGAAGAGCGGTTGATAAACATGATCCAAACTGCGCAATGAAGTGAGGAGGAGGAGGAGGAGGAGTATTCATGTGCCATCCAGCGGCGAAGAGTGAGACTTCATTACAACCAGAGCATTTACACTACTATGGCGAAGGCTTGACTTATATGAATATTAATCAGACGACCGTGACGTAGGGTGGTCACTTTTGATGCAGCGTCCAATCACATAATCGAATTAATATTAATGATCTAAACCCTCGCCTTTGAAGGATTTGTGAGTTAGTGACCCAACTACTAAACCTGCATATGTGACTGTAGCAGCATACTAACACTGTCATTACAGTTAATTTACCCTTTACTTACAACCCATTGCTGAGAAAGAACAGGAATGCTGTTAATAACGATTTTTGCAGTTTTTTTAGTAACTACAGCATTTTATCCACGTGGAGTGAGTCACAATAGAATAATGTGACAATGAGCAATGTGAAAATTAACAAGTAGTACATTTTACACTTTACAGATTTAACGTGTGATTTGTTTACTTTTTGATGTAGCTAACTGTTTGAGAAAATAAGGTTCAATCTACACATTCTTGCCAAATCTGCTACGAAGCACCTTTGAAAATAATTAATCTTGGTCATCCCTCTGCTATTAAAGATATCTATTTTTCATGTGCTTAAAAAAAAAATGTACTTAAAATGTTAAAAGAGTTTCTAGTATGTCCAGAAAATTCTTACATGCTACATGTACAATTCACATTATTCTGACTAGTCAAAACTGAGTCAGATTAACCCTGTCTCTTATATTTATGTATTTGTGACAATGTCATAATGTATTAACTGATGTCTATTTGTCAGGCTATAATTGAAAATCTCAAATTATTGTTTTTTAAATTATTAAATGCAAAATGCAGTTGCAACTTAATATGCCTTGTGATGACAGATATAGTTACACAAGACAAAAAAAAAAAAAAATACACAGCAGAGATAATCAGTGGGTAACAGGGTCACAGTATAGATATCTGCCATTTTCATTCATCAAAATACATGCAAATGTATTTTGAATTTTTTTAAGTTTAAAACCTTCCACCCAGTGTGTGTCCTCCAGTAGATCCACAAGAGGGTGCAGGTGCTCCTTTAGAAAGACACATACTTCAGCATGAAGCTCAAGCAGTCTCTAAGCAGTTTTGTCACTAAATGTCAGTGTGTAACGAGGACGCTGAGGCAGTAGTAGAATCCATTCGCGGTAGTTTATTTAAAGTAGACAGAGTACAGAAACCAGGCAGGAGGTCAATACCGGAAGGCAGTCCAATATCACACACAACATGAAACGTAATCCAAGCAGCAGAAAGTATAAACAGGCAGTGGGTCAAATACCGAGCAGACAGTCCAATATAGCAAACAATCCGACAGGGGTGATCCAGAGAGCGATAGTCAAAAGACAGATATTGGTCAAACCTTGAAATCAGTCCAAACAGGCAAATAAATCCAAACAGGGGTAATCCAAAAACACAATATCCAAGAACAGAGCAAGACGGCAACAGGTAATCCAACAGAGTAATTAAACGCTCTGTAAGGCAGGTTAAACTGGCAATACTTCGCAATCTATTGAGCACATGGTCAGTCTTTAAATACTGCCAAACAGGAAGTAGCAGTAGAAGCAGCAGAGGGAGCGTGCAGGCAGTCCTGGGGTGAGGGCTCCCTCTGCTGGCTTGGCGTTACAGAATCCCCCCCCCAGGAGCGACTCCTGGTGCTCAAAACAACAACAGTCCAGGTGGGTGGGGGAACAGAGGCAAAACAGGGGGTGGGACGGAGGACCAGGTCCATGTAGAGCAGGTGGGCCTGGATCGTGGAGCAGGGACAGACAGTGAAGCACTGGAGGACCTGGACCATGGAGCAGTGGCAGACAGTGAAGCACTAGAGGACCTGGACTGTGGAGCTGTGGCAGACAGTGGAACCTTGAAGGACCAGGGCCGTGGAGCTGTGGCAGACAGTGGAACCTTGGAGGACCTGGGCCGTGGAGCTGTGGCAGACAGTGGAACACTGGAGGTCCTGGGCCGTGGAGCAATGACAGACAGTGAAATTTTGGAGGACCTGGGCCATGGAGCTGTGGCAGACAGTGGAACACTGGAGGACCAGGGCCGTGGAGCAGTAGCAGACCGTGAAGTACTGGAGGGCCTAGGCCGTGGAGCAGTAGCAGACCGTGTAGTACTGGAGGGCCTGGGCCGTGGAGCAATGGCAGAGTAGGGGACCATGGTGGGGCAGGCAGAGCAGGCAGAACAGGAAGCCATGGCGCAGCAGGCAGAGCAGGCAGAACAGGAAGCCATGGCGAGGCAGGCAGAGCAGGCCTAACAGGGAGCCATTGCAGGGCAGGCAGAACAGGCAGAGCAGGCAGAGCAGACAGGAGCAGGGATATCCACAGTGGGACTAATGACATGCGTAGCAGAGCGGTGTGTACATGAATGCTTTCTTCGGTCTTCTTGATTGCTACAAGGCAGGCATAGAGTTCATCGTGGGACGCCGCCCCCATAGGAGGATCTACAGCTTGCGCTGACATCTCTGGGGGCGTGGGCGCAGGTTCTTGGGCAGGTGTGGCAGGGAAGTTATGAATGGCCTTCATGGCCATGGCAGGACAGGCAGAGGGTTCGTGATAGGCCTCCTTGGCCGTGACATGGCGGGCAGTGAGTTCATTAACGGATGCCACCTCCTTAGAAGGTTCTACAGAGCATTCTGACACCTCAGGAGGTATTGGCGCAAACTCTTGGACAAGAGAGGCTTCTGGCATAGACTCGTGGATAGACGAGGCCTTGGGAGCAGACTCGTGGACAGGCGAGGCCTCGGGAGCAGACTCGTGGACAGGCGAGGCCTCGGGAGCGGCCTCGGGAGCGGTCTCGTGGACAGGCGAGGCCTCTGGAGCAGACTCGTGGACAGGCGAGGCCTCTGGAGCAGACTCGTGGACAGGCGAGGCCTCTGGAGCAGACTCGTGGACAGGCGAGGCCTCTGGAGCACAGTGTGCAGCCCACACACTGAAAATGACTACGGCCATTACAGGCAGCACAGTAGATAGTGGGATGTCTGGTGACCTTGTGGGTGTGGATGTTATGGACTTGTGGCTTGGGAGCATGAGCTCTGCGTGGCTTGGGAGCGTGAGCTCTGCGTGGCTTGGGAGCGTGAGCTCTGCGTGGCTTGGGAGCGTGAGCTCTGCGTGGCTTGGGAGCGTGAGCTCTGCGTGGCTTGGGAGCGTGAGCTCTGCGGTTTCAGCTGAGATGTGAGGTGGTTTGAGAAGGTTAAATGGGAACCTGGTGAGGTTTTGGTAGGACAATAGTTTCTTGCCTTGACTCAGGGAGGCCTGCCGTGGCCGGACTTGACTCGGGGAGGCCTGCCGTGGCCGGACTTGGTTCATGAAGATCAACTGCGGCTTGGCTTGGCTCCTGGACGACAGCCGCAACTTGACTTGGCTCAGGGAAGACAGCAGCAATTTGACTTGACTCGTGAAGATCTGCTGCAACTTGGCTTGACTCAGGAACAACATTGCTTGACTCAGGAACAACATGGCTTGACTCAGGAACAACAGCTGTAACGTGACTTGACTCGTGGGGCACAGCTGTGACTTGGCTTGACTCGTGGGGCACAGCTGTGACTTGGCTTGACTCATGGAGAACAGCTGGAACTTGGCTTGATTCCTGGGGAACAGCTGTGTCCTTGCTTGACTCATGGAGAACCACAGCTGTGTCTTGGCTTGACTCATGGAGAACAGCTGGAACTTGGCTTGATTCATGGGGAACAGCTGTGTCCTTGCTTGACTCATGGAGAACCACAGCTGTGTCTTGGCTTGACTCATGGAGAACAGCTGGAACTTGGCTTGATTCATGGGGAACAGCTGTGTCCTGACTTGACTCTGTTGCTTGACTTGACTCTGTTGTTTGACCGGGCTCTGTAGCTTGACCGGGCTCTGTAGCTTGACTTGACCCTGGAACTGGACTTGACCCTGGAACTGGACTTGACTTGGAACCCTTGGACTTTGGAGCAGCAGCTGTAGCTTGACTTGACACAGGAGACACAGCTGCAACTTGACCTGACTCTGAAGAAGCACCTGCAGCTTGACTTGGCTCTGCAGCTTGACTTGGCACAGGAACAGTAGCTGTAATCTTGCTTGGCTCGGGGTTGGCAGCTGTGACTTTACTTGACTCAGGAAACGCAGCTGTGACTTGACTTGACACAGCTGCAACTTGACTGGAACCAGGGGTAGCTGCCATTTTAGCTGCCCATACAGCCATGAGGGGTGAGTCCAGTATGTGTGCCATCATGTGGTGTGGCTCTGGGATGGCGGCCATCTTGTGAACTGGCTTGGGGAAGGCGGCCATCTTGTGGACTGGCTCTGGGATGGCGGCCATCTTGTGGACTGGCTCTGGGATGGCGGCCATCTTGTGGACTGGCTCTGGGATGGCGGCCATCTTGTGGACTGGCTCTGGGATGGCGGCCATCTTGTGGACTGGCTCGGGAGTAGCAGGCGTGGCGTGAGCAGGCGCTGGAATGGCAGGCATGGTGTGAGCAGGCCCTGGAGCGGCAGGCTTGGCGTGAGCAGGCCCTGGAGCGGCAGGCTTGGCGTGAGCAGGCTTTGGCTTGGTGGATGTGGCTTGAGCAGGCTTTGGCTTGGCAGGCATGACGTGAACAGGCTTTGGCTTAGGGGACGTGACTTGAGCTGGCTGTGGCGTGGCAGGTATGACGTGAACAGGTTTTGGCTTGGTGGACGTGACTTGAGCTGGCTTTGGCTTGGCAGGCATGACGTGAACAGGCAAAGGCTTGGTGGATGTGACTTGAGCTGGCTGTGGTGTGGTGGTTACTGCGGGATTGCGGGGTCCCTCGTCCGCAATCCCGACAGTAAAAGGTGAGCCGCTTAATCGGAGTGCTAGATCTATGTAACTTTCGAGAGTCTATTGTGGGGTATTGCGTGGCAAGATACGTGATATGTTTTTGTCCAAACCAAAACGGAAAATGTCCAAAAAAAAATGTATCGTTGAATTCTACCTGGTGACACAGTTCACAGAAGTCAGTTACATAGTCCTCTATGGAACGGTTCCCCTGTCTGAGTCGGACGAGACAATCTGCTGGGTTCATGGTGTGTCGTGTAACTTCCGCTGGATTCATGGGAGGCGAAGTATTCTGTAACGAGGACGCTGAGGCAGTAGTAGAATCCATTCGCGGTAGTTTATTTAAAGTAGACAGAGTACAGAAACCAGGCAGGAGGTCAATACCGGAAGGCAGTCCAATATCACACACAACATGAAACGTAATCCAAGCAGCAGAAAGTATAAACAGGCAGTGGGTCAAATACCGAGCAGACAGTCCAATATAGCAAACAATCCGACAGGGGTGATCCAGAGAGCGATAGTCAAAAGACAGATAATGGTCAAACCTTGAAATCAGTCCAAACAGGCAAATAAATCCAAACAAGGGTAATCCAAAAATACAATATCCAAGAACAGAGCAAGACGGCAACAGGTAATCCAACAGAGTAATTAAACGCTCAGTAAGGCCGGTTAAACTGGCAATACTTCGCAACCTATTGAGCACATGGTCAGTCTTTAAATACTGCCAAACAGGAAGTAGCAGTAGAAGCAGCAGAGGGAGCGTGCAGGCAGTCCTGGGGTGAGGGCTCCCTCTGCTGGCTTGGCGTTACACAGTGTCATATACTCATTTATGTTAGTGTCTTCTTGGCATCTTCAAGGCACCCACACGTTTTTCCTACAACTTCCAGCTTTAATGTGAATTGACTTGCTTGTTTTAGTTTACCACGATAGCACACGTACATCTGCAATATGTATGTTAAAGATCTCTTACTTAAAGATCTCTGGCAGACGTCTGTAACATGTCAGTTTTACATACCTTCTAAATCATAAACATCTTAAAGACATCTAATAGATGTCTGTTTGACATCTGACATCTGACATTTGACGTCCCCGAGATGTGCGTGTGCTATCAGGGTATCTACCATTTGACCAACAATGTTAAAGTGGCCCTACACATTTTCAAATATATCTTTTATGTAGTGCATAATATAAACCTTATTTTTCACACGGAAGTATAAGCTGTTTTCTGTGAATGTGAGAGACTTCAGATTTATTAGCAGCTGTAAGGAAATAACAAGAAGACAAAAAAAGTGTCAAACTGACAAAGTGTCAGAGTAAAGGGTCAAACTGTTTGCAATACAAACCAGCTTGTTTACGAATATAACAATACTTTGATATAACATGGTAAGAAACAATATCAAGCAATATCAGTTTAGTTGGTTGTGTTGTCAACATGTCGAGAAGATGCTGTTTTCTGTGCTGCAAAAGTAATTTCTCTTTGTATACACTTCCTAATCATGAGGATAAAGAGTCAGCGATTAAATGACTA
The DNA here is from genome assembly GCF_022985175.1 of Labeo rohita. Classification (NCBI taxonomy): domain Eukaryota; kingdom Metazoa; phylum Chordata; class Actinopteri; order Cypriniformes; family Cyprinidae; genus Labeo; species Labeo rohita. Next base: position 705,041 of record NW_026129667.1, on the reverse strand, counting down.
CAGCAGTGTAACCTTTTGTTGTGTTCCTGTCATTTTACTGATGTCTGCTTCTCAAATCTTGGCAAAGTCAGTGTGGGACTTACAAAAACAAAATGCTTATCTTTACTTGTTAATGCTAATATAGAGGAATTACAGTTGCAACATCTCATAAAATATGACCAACTAAGTTCAAACTTTTCAGTCCTGCTCAAAGCCGGCATTGTGATAGATGGGGTTTAGAGAGACTGAATCTTCTAAATAAGCATTTTAGAGCAGGACACAAAATAAGTTTGCTAAATGGTTAAAATACATTTCAAATAGGGTAAATGCCAACAGAGTGATTCAAGTATTGTTTTTTTTTTTTTTTTTTTCTTCTGATTTTCCATTTCCAGTGACTGCAGATGAAAATTAGTCTGAATGGCTAAATCTGGCACATTTACATAGTAGACTTGTTTACTTATGTTAATTAATGTGCATTGTCCCTTTTAAAATAAAAAAGCACAAAATTAGAGCACGAAAATAGAGCACTTTAAGTACATAAAATGTATTTTACTGCACTGTTTTTTGCACTGAACCCCTAAAAGATGGGTTCAATTGCACTAAAAGTGGTAACTAAATACAATTTTTCTAATAAAGAGAAAGTATGTTAAAAGAACATTTAGTTCATATTCATGGTGTCCCAAAATAGCACAACTGAGTGCACTTAGATGTTCTTAAGATTATTTTAAGAAGTATAGGGGGGACCGGGGATAAAAGTAACACTTGTTTCATTCAAACAAGTTGTTTGAGCATCAGTAACTCAGTGGTTGTTTGTGCTAGATCTTTCAAACTTTGATATATGGTAGACACATTTGTCTACTACAAATAAAACTCACTTGGACGTGTACTGCATAATCACAGATTATGTGAGTTAATGTCAAATACAAAGAGTTCCGTTGTTACAACATATGCATAAATTCTAAATGTGCACACAAAAAAACTGTATGTGCTCATTTGAGGCGGATATTGTTTTTATCCAATAAGAAGATGCGCAAAACTGATGGAAACACATTTTACATAAATCCCTTGATGTGCAACAAAAACCTCAAATGACTTTGCCTCAAAAGAGCATGTGATTGGATAATTGGACTCATTATAAGGAGTTGGTTGTAATATTTTTAGTGAACTGTTACAACTATCCCCACCCCAAACAACAATAACTGTTTTAGCATGAATGCAGTGTATCAAATTAAACTAGAGAAACAGCTCAAAAATGTTTTGTCAACTTTAAATGTTAAGTTGTACTAAGTGAAAACTTCGATATTTGAGTTCATTCAACTTAAAATTTTAAGGCAGCTAGTTAACCAGCCCAGCTTTTAAATTTTAACAAACCAAAATTTTTGTTTAGTCAACTGAGATATCGGTTTTCACTTAGCACAACATAACATTTCAAGTTGACTAAATTTATTTGAGTTGACTGAACTTAAAATATATATATAAAATATAAATATAAATATAAAATAAAAATAAGGCAGCTGGGTAAATTATTTTAAGTTACCTCAACAAATTGTGTTTTTTGTTTTTTACAGTGCAGTAAAGGCCTGGCAAAGCATCACTAAGAAGGAAACCCAGTCTTTGGTGATGTCCATGGGCAATAGACTTCAGGAAGCATTACAAAGGACTTTTAAAAAAACGTAAAAAATTAACATTTTATTTATGGTTATATTAATTTGCCCGATTACATGTGAGCCCCTAAAATAGGGGGGCTGTGTATAAAATTCCTAAATGTTTCACATGATATTTTTGTTTGACCTCTTTAATTTCATCTTGATTGTTTCCTTTTAATTCTATTCTGATGGCATACAGACTCAGAATTATGAAAATTGTGTCAGTGTCCAAGTATATGTGGACCTAATTGTATATGGCTTGGTCCACTTGACCCAGGGTATCAAATGAAAAGGAATTTTGATTCTAGCTTGTCATTGAGGTCGTGGAGTCATGGAGATTTGAGCAAAAACATAAAAGTAGAGTTAAATTGGGGACCGCCCTGCCAAATTTGGTGTTTCTAGGACTTACTGGTTTGGAATTTAAGATTAAATTAAAAACGACAATTAGGCTTTCTACATCCTCTGCTAATTCTGGCTACTTATTACCTTGGATCTGGTGGTGTGCTTTTATCTCTTGCTAGTTTGCATGTAACTAAGTAGTATTTGACGATAACCAACAGAAGAAAATGTATGTTGCATAGGTATCAACATCTAATTTACACCATCTTTTAGATCATCAAAAAACGAATTAAAAGAGTCCAAACATGACATAGGTAAGTTATACTACACTAGAGATCTATCATAACACATGCATAAAATAGTAGAAAGACAAATACAAAAACAACAGACAAAAATTAAAATACACTGCAGTAATACTGTACACAATGACCTGGGCTATGCATGATAGGAAGGTCAAGGATAGGTCTGTCTGTGAATGAATAGGAAAGAGTCCATTTCTATAGGCATTGTGTCTTTCCTATAGGGAAAGGTAGTGTGCTCCGTTTGCATTCCTTGAGGCAATAAAACCTGTGATATCAGATCGTTGTCCTGGCAACTGAGCCCTTTTGGGGTGTTAGTTGCTTTGGGGGGTTGTTTCCAAAACTCCAGCATATAGCTGGGCTGTTGGTTTTGAAGATTATTTGTTAAATGTAACAAATAACTGTATGTCTGATTGGTCCAGATGCTACACTGATGTCTGCTTCTCAAATCTTGGCAAAGTCAGTGTGGGACTTACAAAAACAAAATGCTTATCTTTACTTGTTAATGCTAATATAGAGGAATTACAGTTGCAACATCTCATAAAATATGACCAACTAAGTTCAAACTTTTCAGTCCTGCTCAAGTCGGCATTGTGATAGATGGGGTTTAGAGAGACTGAATCTTCTAAATAAGCATTTTAGAGCAGGACACAAAATAAGTTTGCTAAATGGTTAAAATACATTTCAAATACGGTAAATGCCAACAGAGTGATTCAAGTATTGTTTTTTTTTTTTTTTTTTTTTCCTGATTTTCCATTTCCAGTGACTGCAGATGAAAATTAGTCTGAATGGCTAAATCTGGCACATTTACATAGTAGACTTGTTTACTTATGTTAATTAATGTGCATTGTCCCTTTTAAAATAAAAAAGCACAAAATTAGAGCACGAAAATAGAGCACTTTAAGTACATAAAATGTATTTTACTGCACTGTTTTTTGCACTGAACCCCTAAAAGATGGGTTCAATTGCACTAAAAGTGGTAACTAAATACAATTTTTCTAATAAAGAGAAAGTATGTTAAAAGAACATTTAGTTCATATTCATGGTGTCCCAAAATAGCACAACTGAGTGCACTTAGATGTTCTTAAGATTATTTTAAGAAGTATAGGGGGGGACCGGGGATAAAAGTAACACTTGTTTCATTCAAACAAGTTGTTTGAGCATCAGTAACTCAGTGGTTGTTTGTGCTAGATCTTTCAAACTTTGATATATGGTAGACACATTTGTCTACTACAAATAAAACTCACTTGGACGTGTACTGCATAATCACAGATTATGTGAGTTAATGTCAAATACAAAGAGTTCCGTTGTTACAACATATGCATAAATTCTAAATGTGCACACAAAAAAAAACTGTATGTGCTCATTTGAGGCGGATATTGTTTTTATCCAATAAGAAGATGCGCAAAACTGATGGAAACACATTTTACATAAATCCCTTGATGTGCAACAAAAACCTCAAATGACTTTGCCTCAAAAGAGCATGTGATTGGATAATTGGACTCATTATAAGGAGTTGGTTGTAATATTTTTAGTGAACTGTTACAACTATCCCCACCCCAAACAACAATAACTGTTTTAGCATGAATGCAGTGTATCAAATTAAACTAGAGAAACAGCTCAAAAATGTTTTGTCAACTTTAAATGTTAAGTTGTACTAAGTGAAAACTTCGATATTTGAGTTCATTCAACTTAAAATTTTAAGGCAGCTAGTTAACCAGCCCAGCTTTTAAATTTTAACAAACCAAAATTTTTGTTTAGTCAACTGAGATATCGGTTTTCACTTAGTACAACATAACATTTCAAGTTGACTAAATTTATTTGAGTTGACTGAACTTAAAATATATATATAAAATATAAATATAAATATAAAATAAAAATAAGGCAGCTGGGTAAATTATTTTAAGTTACCTCAACAAATTGTGTTTTTTGTTTTTTACAGTGCAGTAAAGGCCTGGCAAAGCATCACTAAGAAGGAAACCCAGTCTTTGGTGATGTCCATGGGCAATAGACTTCAGGAAGCATTACAAAGGACTTTTAAAAAAACGTAAAAAATTAACATTTTATTTATGGTTATATTAATTTGCCCGATTACATGTGAGCCCCTAAAATAGGGGGGCTGTGTATAAAATTCCTAAATGTTTCACATGATATTTTTGTTTGACCTCTTTAATTTCATCTTGATTGTTTCCTTTTAATTCTATTCTGATGGCATACAGACTCAGAATTATGAAAATTGTGTCAGTGTCCAAGTATATGTGGACCTAATTGTATATGGCTTGGTCCACTTGACCCAGGGTATCAAATGAAAAAGGAATTTTGATTCTAGCTTGTCATTGAGGTCGTGGAGTCATGGAGATTTGAGCAAAAACATAAAAGTAGAGTTAAATTGGGGACCGCCCTGCCAAATTTGGTGTTTCTAGGACTTACTGGTTTGGAATTTAAGATTAAATTAAAACGACAATTAGGCTTTCTACATCCTCTGCTAATTCTGGCTACTTATTACCTTGGATCTGGTGGTGTGCTTTTATCTCTTGCTAGTTTGCATGTAACTAAGTAGTATTTGACGATAACCAACAGAAGAAAATGAAGTTCTCAAAGTTGTTTGTTTTTTTTTTTTTTTCTTTTTTGTTTCTTTGTTTTGTTTTTGTTTTGTTGTTTTTCATTCCATTTTCATTCATGGCATCTGTTCCTGAACTTTGGTTTCATGGGGAGATCAGACCGGCCTTACAAAGGCAATTTGGTTATACAAAAGATAGCAAGCTCACCAGACGTAGGCTCTCCGTCATATTTCAGATAAGTAGCCATGTATGCTGATATGCACAACTGCATTTACATAAATAAAGGTATATATTTGAGTGTAAGGCTGCACGTGAGAAGTGCTGTACTGGATTGGTGAGCGACAATCACTGAGAAAGAACCTCGTTCTCGGCAACTCAAACTCCCAGCAGATCATCTTTCACAGGTAAGACCAGTTATTAATGTTAAGGACACTACGCCCATAATGTGAAATTAAAAAAACAAACATACAAAATAGTTTGTTGGCAGTTATTACATTTAGGCACTCTTTATTATCTGTCTTAAGTTGACCGGAATACACATTAGTTCCTTTTTTATGACAAAACCAGCTGTAAGTGATGAAAAAACAATCAGTCACTGGTCGCCACCTACTGGCATAATGTAACATCTACAGTCTTTATTTAAATACAACTATTGTGTTAAATTAGCACTGAATAGACATTGCAAAAAAGTAGCTATATTAGGAATATTTTAATTCAACATACAAAAATACAAATAAATACTAAAATACGAAAAGATTTTTAAAAAGAAAGGATATAATGAGTGTTGACATTATTTTGTCCAACCACTGTATTTTACCAAGAGCAATACTTGACACAGAACACAATTCTAATCTAAAATCACCAGTGTGCACATATTTTACAGTTTTTCCTTAATGAGACTTATTGCAGATTGCCTATTTATCAAGTTAAACACTTTCATTATTTATGAAATATATGGTATTTCATACCTGTAGATAACGTGGCAGCAGGGGATAATGGATTTTGGCATGGTGATGGTCTTTGCTCTGCTGCAGGTCAGTCTACAGCCAGCTGAAGTGGATTCCAGTCTATCCATTCCAGCAGAAGACACTTCAATGACTGAAAGAGCTGGTGTGTTTGCTTTTATAGTCAGTGTTGGGGGTAACACATTATAAGTAACGCAAGTTATGTAATCAGATGACTTTTTTTCAAGTAACTAGTAAAGTAACGCCAGTTACTTTTTTTTTCTCCCAGTTTATTGACTGACTAGTGTCCTGTCCCCATGTTGAGAGAAATCGAAAGTACAGAGGCGTTGTGTGCGCTGTGTGAACGTGATGATACTGTAGTTCTAGACTAAATGCGAACATGCAAAAAAACAGATTCAGTCTTCATCAAAATGAATTTAAACAGTGAAATGCGAACTCAGAATATGATGCAAACCTGCAATAATTAAATGTTAAATAACACAAATATCCTTTTTGTATTTAATCCCATTTTATTAACCAGTGTCTTTGCTGCTGACCTTTGATGATCCATTTCAACCATACTAATAAGAAAATGACTTTAGATAAACTAACATTGTTTTTTTTTTATTGCTGAAGAGTGTTGAACTTTCTTCTGCGTTCGCAAAAGTAGTGTAACGCATTACTTTTATATAAAGTAACGTAATTAGTTACTTTTTTAGGAAGTAACAGAATATTGTAATGCGTTACTTTTAAAAGTAACTTTCCCCAATACTGTTTATAGCATCATTTTTATTAGATATACAGTATATTTTTGTGGAAGTACTGTGACAGGGACTTAGGTATATGTGATCTCACTGTTTAGTTAATCATTGTATGGACATACTGTGCCTACATATGTCTGTACAATGCTACTTGTATTCTTTCAGCTTGCATTTTATCTCAAGAAAAAAGGTATAAAGTAAGCTTTATAAAGTAAAATAACTGTCATGAAGTATATATATATGTGTGTATGCATATATATTAAAAAGAAAACAAGAGGAACCAGAAGGGATCTGTGAATAAGGTCACTGGTTATGAACTGTATAAAATAGAGAGATGCAGGTGAGACTGTTAAATGTTCTGCAGGCATCTCAGCTTTGTTGTTTTGACCAATAAAGTCAAACGTTTTGGCATCTGGAACTCTCTGACTTGAGAGGATTTTGTTTTTATAATACTTTCTGTGCAGGTTTTCTCATCCTTCTCATTGACTGAAAACACATTGTCCAATGAATCAATTACGTGATACCAAATTCAGTATTTCATGGCAAAATGTAGTAAAACTTTAGTCAAGTGTACATAATTCATTCAGTCCACTAAATCTGCTCATTTGATGCCTCATACTGGAGCATTTAAAGGAGTAGTTCACTTCCAGAACAACAATTTACAGATAATGTACTCACCCCCTTGTCATCCAAGATGTCGTAAAGAAATTACGTTTCTTGAGGAAAACATTTCTGCATTTTTCTCCATATAATGGACTGATATGGTGCCCCGAGTTGGAACTTCCAAAATGCAGTTTAAATGCGGCTTCAGATGATCCCAAATGCAGTTGTAAATGATCCCAGCCGAGGAAGAAGGGTCTTATCTAGTGTAACGATCGGTTATTTTAATAAAAAGAATACAGTTTACATACGTTTTAATGTCAAACGCTCGTCTTATCTTGCTCTCGCTGAACTCTGTGTGTTCTGGCTCAAGAAGGTATTTTCTCGTATTTTCTCCCTCAACTTCAAAAATCATCCTATATCGCAGTTTTACCTTTTTTGTTAAGGGTGTTTGATCTTCTTTGCATGTTCACTTTGGCTGGGTCAGTACTTCTGCAGTGATGTAGGATGAATTTGAAATGATTTTTAAAGTTGAGGGAGAAAAAATTGGAGTTTTTCGACATACCCTAACTGTCTTGAACCAGAATACACAGAGTTCAGGGAGAGACAAGACGAGCGTTTGAGATTAAAAAGTATATAAATTGTATTTTTTTAATGAAAATAATGATCGTTTTGCTCGATAAGACCCTTCTTCCTCAGCTGGGATTGTTTACAACCGCATTATGACTGTTTGAAGCCGCACTTAAACTGCATTTTGGAAGTTCAAAATCGGGGCACCATATCAGTCCATTATATGGAGAAAAATCCTGAAATGTTTTCCTCAAAAAAACATTATTTCTTTACGACTGAAGAAAGAAAGACATAAACATCTTGGATGACAATGGGGTGAGTACATTATCTGTAAATTGTTGTTCTGGAAGTGGACTTCTCCTTTAATAGCTGTATTTGATCTCGCAGTGTCTATGCAATGATGATTGACTGGCACATAATTTGTCTTGCAGAGTCCTCTCATCTTCATCATATTCTTCCTCGCACTGTGACAGAGTTCCAGAACTTCTTGGAATGGACAGAAGCAAAGCTACCTACGGATGTGCCTAAGGATGCAGTTACTCTCTTTGACAAGAAATCAAAGCAAACTTATTATGCTGCTAGGTTTGAAGACTGTAAACCTTGCTTCTATGACAGAGCTCAAAAAACATGTTGGGATATTAAATCTTATGGGGAATTCAAAACAGGAAGCGCTGTCCCAAATCAAAAAGTTTCATTTCTAGTGAATAAGGATAACTTTGAATTACTTGAGTGGAAGAAATCTTCATATGGAGAGATTCCACCTTTGGCAGTGGAGACTTGTAATGGTTACTTTATTGCTAGAGATGATTTGGGGTTAGGCTATATGACTCAGAACAGTTTAATGATGCTTGGCAATAAAAAACAGGACACCACAGAAAATGAGGTTTTCACCCTAAACCATGATATTAAAGGGCAGCATTTAACCATTATCGAGTATAATACTAACAAAGCAGAGACATCCCAAAACGAACAAATACTGAAACATTTCACAGCAGCCAACAGGAACTGTGATCCAGCCAAACATCAGGTGAAGCTGGACCAAGGCATCGATAAAACGGTTTCTTTCCTAAAGAGCCGTACACATACGTTTGGTGGGACAGGAGAGATATCGGTCAGTGGTAAGGTTCCACTTCTTGCAAGTATGGGAGGAAAGCTGGGCTTGAAATATGACTATAGCCGCCTCAATTCTAAGACAACATCCATAGTTGAGAAAAGCCTGCATTCAGTGAGTATAGAAGTGCAGGTTCCTCCCAACCACATTTGCAGCATCGACATTAAAAGCAATACCTTCACAGCTGATGTCCCGTACACTGGCCAGGTCACTAGAATATACAACAACAATGAAATACGCAGAACCTTGATCAATGACATCTATAGTCACCAGGAAATAGCAGAAATCCAAGCACTTGTGAATCCCTGCACTCCACTTTCAGATGGAAAGAAATGTTCTCTGTAATAGAAAATGAATGAAGAACATGTTCATCAGTATAGTATCTCTGACCCCAAAATTCCTCAAGAATTACCAATAAATTGACTTTAGGCAAACTACTACTTCTTGGTCTGTTTTATTAATGAAGTCATTCCCTATTCTAGAGTTGATTAGTTTGAATGCTGATTAATTGATTAAACAAATTTTTAGTCAAGTCAAGTCAAATCACCTTTATTTATATACCGCCTTTAACAATACAGAATTGTGACAAGGCGGCTGTACAGTATTAAATAGGAAACAGTACATCAACAATGCCAAAGGCAACAGTAAACACTCACTTTTTAGGTAAAGGTAGTTAATCAAAAACAATAAAATAAAATGCAATATTGTGTTAAGAGAAAGTGTCCCCAACTAAGCAAGCCAGAGGCGACAGCGGCAAGGAACCAAAACTCCATCGGTGACAAATGGAGAAAAAAAAAAAAAAAAAAAAAAAAAAAAAAACCTTGGGAGAAACCAGGCTCAGTCGGGTGGCCAGTTCTCCTCTGGCCAAAGTTCCCGTGGTCTTGTGCCGACAGCCGTCTAAATGATGCTGTCTTCACTATGGATCCGTCTCTGGGGCTCATCTAGTTGATGTGGACTCTGCTGGCATTCAGGGCTGTAGAGGTCGTCTCTAGGTGCTGATCCACCATCTGGGCTGGGTTCGGACTGGATCCGGGGGACTGCAGTGACCATCTGATCTGGATACGGACTGGATCTGGTGGTTAATGTGACCTCGGAATAAGAGAGAAACAGACTAATATTAGCGTAGATGCAAGAGTACATCGGGTGTTATGGGAAGTGTTCCCGGTTCCGGTTGACCTAATTAGCGCAGCATAACAATCCTTTAACGGATTTGAATTATAAGAATATGTTGATTTGTTAAGGAGAAGTCCACTTCCAGAACAACAATTTACAAATAATTTACACACCCCCTTGTCATCCACGATGTTCAAGTCTTTCTTTCTTCGGTCGTAAAGAAATTATGCTTTTTGAGGGAAACATTTCAGCATTTTTCTCCATGTAGTAGACTGATATGGTGCCCCGAGTTTGAACTTCCAAAATGCAGTTTAAATGCGGCTTCAAACGATCCCAAACGCGGTTGTAAACGGTCCCAACAAAGGAAGGAGGGTCTTATCTAGTGAAACGATCGGTTATTTTCATTAATAAAAATCTCATTTAAATACTTTTTAATCTCAAACGCTCATCTTGTCTTGCTCTCCTTGAACTCTGTGTATTCTGGCTCAAGACAGTTAGGATATGTTGAAAAACTCCAATCGTATTTTCTCCCTCAACTTCAAAAATCATTTCAAAATTATCCTACATCTCTGCAGAAGTACCGACCCAGTCTTTGCAAAGTGAACATGCAAAGAAGATCAAACACCCTTAACAAAACAGGTAAAACAGCGATATAGGACGATTTTGAAGTTGAAGCCGCATTTAAACTACATTTTGGAAGTTCAAACTCGGGGCACCATATCAGTCCATTATATGTAGAAAAATGTTGAAATGTTTTCCTCAAAAAACATAATTTCTTTACGACTGAAGACAGAAAGACATGAACATCGTGGATGACAAGGGTATGAGTAAATTATTTGCAAATTGTTGTTCTGGAAGTGGACTTCTCCTTTAATAGGCCTTATAGTTGTAAATAGTTCTGTGGTTGTCACTGATATAAAAGTTTCCATAATATGTTTGTTTACAAGTCCATAATTTTTCTTAGGAGGTCTACTAGAATAGCTTCATGTGATTAATGTTCAAAACTCATTATTTTTGCTATAATTTACATAAATTAAATACTTTTGTGAAATACAGAAATTAAAACATTTATATCATATTATTTCAGACAACAACTTTTACCCTGCACAGTACATTTTAATGAAAATCCCTATCACAGTGAACAAATCACTTGTGTTTGTGCAGAGATACCCTTATGAAAAAGAAGTTTATTCAATTGTCCTAATAGTATACTTCTTTTAAACTAAAAATAGGAAAGTATACTTTGTCTACCTTTTATGTACTTCTCAGAAATATACTTAAAATCACATTTAAGTATACTTGACTTATACTTAGAAAAAGTCTAAATATATTTGAGCAATATTGTTCTCTGAGAATCCATGTTTTTATTGTTATATGGTAGGGGGCGCTATTACACATTTGCAAAACACAAGCGAAGAAGAAACCAGAACAACAGACGCTTCCACATGTTTTTAACACGATCATCAGTCATAAAACAGCATCAAAACTTTAACGTTATGGAATAAAATGTGACCCATGAAAAGGTAATAATGACTGTCAAGCTTTTGAGTGTTGATTGATGTTTTGATCATGACTCTGAATCCAATTCAGTCTTTTTGTAGCTTTTTGTTCAAAATGTTTATTTATTCTTTTTTTTATTATTATTTCTAAAACTTACCCACATTCAAGTGTTTATAAAAAAAAGAATGCATGAAACTAAAATAAAATGTTTTCATTTACGAGCAGATATCCTGATCTTTCTTTTGATGTTTGGTTGTTCAGATATTCATATAACAAAATATACAAATTAATACCTAATAGAGACATAGTAGTGCACTTAAAGTATGATATAAATTTCACTTAAAGAAAACTTACGAGTATACTTGCAGTGGAAAACTACTAAACTAGTAGTTTACTGAGACTATACTTCAAAGTGTACTAAAAATGCTATAAGTATTTAATTAGTAAACTATCAGTATACCTATAAGTTCACTTTTAGTGTAGTTGCAGTACAAACTAAAAACATAGATATAGATATAGATATAGATATAAACTAGATGTGTACTCAAAGTTTACTACTGTTATACTGAAAGTATACCTAAATGTGGGCCAATTTAGTCCCAAGAAGTATTGAAATAGTACACTTACAAGTATACTACTAGCCCACTGACATTTGTATACTTATAATATAAAGTATACTTAATAATATACTTGAACTTTACTTAAGTATACTTAATGAAATAAGCTTGAAGTATACTTCTTTTTGGTAAGGGTATATTACAGTAATGGTCAGTCTATTGTGATTTCCCACTACCAAGCCAATAAACTGTAAAAATCCAACAGAAACTGACTGTGAAAGAACAGCAATTGAAGGCTTAAGAAATAACTTTGTGTAAATAAATTAACATTTCTCACGTCTTGATTCTTTGCTACCGATTGTTTTTTCAGCAATGTTAATTTTTCACCTATAGGTGTCAGTAAGCAGGCTGGCTGGAAATGCCATCCTTTAAAAAGAGGATAAGCCTGTCCAAGTGCTCACACTTGCGGACTGCATTGACAATGTAATACCACCTTACTATATAGTAGGCGAAAAACAGCACGTAATCAGAGGAGTTAGTCCAAATTCACAGTATTCTCCGAATAGTTTTCACTATGGCACTAGGGCTGTCACGATATTCAATTTTTCACACCACGGTTATTGCCGTAAAAAAAATATCACGATATCGATATATATTTATAAAAAACTTCAGTCAGTCAGTAAATTTTTACTTTATTTATTTTGTTTTTCTTTTTTATCCAACAAACATAACAATACTTAGAAATACAGGGGAAATGCATATATACATCTTGAATACTGGTCCAGAGATCAGTTGTAAATGCAAAGTGTTTAGCTTCAGACAAAGAGTTGGCAATGTCTTCTTTTAATTTTATGTACATGTTTGGGATTTCTTTTTCAGAAAAATGCTGTCTTCTTGGGATTTTGTATTTTGGAGCAACTGTTTTCATCAGTGCATTAAATCCTGGCCTCTCTACTATTCTAAAGGGCATCATGTCCTTTGCTATGAAGTAGGCTAGTGACTTAGTGATAGCTGTGTCTTCACATGCACTAGTCATGTCTGCTTTCCTTTTCCTTTCCACAGACTCAAAAATTGTTAGCTGACCTGAGGCTCTGGCTTGCTCTCTCTTCTTGAAAGCTCCCTATGAAATAACAAGACAGAAAATACTGTAAAATTCAACAGTACAATAAATAAACATTAACATCAAAACTGATACGTATTAACTAATGTACACGTAATGTTATTTTAAGCTATTTAACCTATGGTTGCGCCGGCGCCACCGCAGATGTTCAACTTAAAGTAGAAATGTGGTCACTCAGCGTTTATACATCATTTTTAGTCATGTAATAGATTTGAACAAAGAAATCAAGTGTGAGGCACAGGCCGTATTGGCCGTGACTTGATTGCAAATACAAATACAGAAACAAAACGAATAAAGAAACCGTGATACTTATTATAAGAATCACCGTTAATTTAAGTATGTGAACACCGAAAACTGCTGTTAACAGGTTAATGGAACATTTCCAATTCTATAACTAGTAAAATAATAGCAACTTACTTTCTGTAAAATGGCGTAATCCAGAGGGTGATGGACACGGAGGTGGGTAAAAAGGTTGGTGGTGTTGCCCCCCTTCGCACTGACTGTAGCGTGACACTTTCTGCAGATTGGGCTGTCTAAGGAGCTGTTTTCTTTGAAACCGAAAAACTCCCATACTGGCGAGCTTACTTTTTTCGGGTGTGGACAGAGCCTCTCACTCTCCTGCTCCGACTACATGACAGTAGCTGCGCATTTTCTTGTTTGACGGGTGTCAAATGCAGCAAGGCGCATTACTGCCACCTGGAAGGTCAACCAGGTACTGGCGCTGTACATTTACGTGCCGTGTCATCATTAGAGTCCTATTTATTTTAAATATTGTGGTTATTGCCAATACCGGTATATCGTCGAACCCTAAATTAACACGATGTCGATATTTCATGATTTGAATATCACGATTATCGTGAAAACCGGTATATTGCGACACCCCTATATGGCACCATTAGCTTTTTTCACATAGTAGTGTGGAACTGAACAAGACACAGGTGTGGAACCAAAACAGCTATTATGGAAACGAATAAGCATCTATTAGACATTATAAAAAAAAAAAAAAAAAAAAAAAAAAAAAAAAACAGGAAATAAATACTGGAAACAAAAACTTTAAAAATGTCAGGAACGAAAAAACTTAAAAATCAAAGTCAACATGACAAAACTTGGCACCCACCTTGCAAGTGTTTTAAAACAGGGGTCCACAAACTCGGTCCTGGAGGGCTGGTGTCCTGCAGAGTTTAGCTCCAACTTGCCTCAATACACCTGCCGGGAAGTTTCTAGCATGCCTACCTACTAAGTTGGCCCACTTTTTAGTATATAAAAGTAGTATAGTTTAGTATGTTAAAGTCTTTTTTTAACATCACTGATTACATCACTTTTTTTCCTATAATTCACATAAATTGTATAATACTTCTGGGAAATACAGAAATTAAAACATTTATATCATATTATTTCAGACACCAACTTTTACCCTGCAGGGTATGTTTTAATGAAAATTCCTGTCACGGTGAACAAATCAGAACACTTGTGTTTGTGCAGGATTCAGATATATCACAGTAATGGTCAGTCTGTTGTGATTTCCCACTACCAAGGTGGCATTTCAAGCCAATAGACTGTAGAAATCCAACAGAAACTGACTGTGAAAGAACAGCAATGGAAGGCTTAAGAAACAACTTCACAATGAACATTTCTGTATTTGGCCCATAAAACCACAATACATTATTAGTTCATACACTACTTTTGACTCACATTTCCATAAAGATTACATGTGGAAGCATGTTGTTTAGGTATACTTAAATGTAATTTGAAGTATATTCCTGAGAAGCACATGAAGCCCATTTTCTGATAAGTAGACTAAAAGTATACTTTCCTATAGTTCAAAAGAAGTATACTAATAGCACACTTGAATAAACTTCTTTTTCGGAAGGGTAGTAAGAGCTTGGTTAGCTGGTTCAGGTGTGTCTAACTGGGGATGGAGCCAAACTCTCCAGGAATACGGTTTTAGCTGGTCTCCCAGCTTAGCTAGGCTGGTCAGGCTGGTTTTAGCTGGTTGTTCCAGCTGGTCTCTCAGTCTAACCAGCTAAGACCAGCCTGGTCAGCCAAGGAAGTGGCCAAAACCTCTATAAAACCAGCCTGCTGACCAGCTAAGAGCCTGGATGACCAGCTAAAACCAGCCAACCAGCTTAGGCTTTTTTCAGTAGGGTTATATTACAATTAGAGTACTATTTAATATTAAAATTGAGAGTTTTAAATTCCAATGCAAAGAGGCAAATTTTGTGGTTGAAAAAATAATTTTCATTTGTAATGCCATGGTTTACGGCTCTTTACTAAAAAGACATGTACTAGTCTAGTTTCTCAAAAGAGTATTGCAGGTCATGCCTGCTTATTTTTTTTTTTTAAGTTTTGCATTTAAATATTTAGACATGACTAAACACAGTTTTTAATGTGAAATTTAAAAAATGAAACAACCTAATTTTTAATGATACTCGTATAATTACACACAAGTGAATATTAATGAATGCAAGCAAATACTGAATTTAACCTAAAAAGTTTAAAATAGTCCTAAAATGTCATTCAACAAAAGATGTTTGTCCCCTTATATGTACAGTATATAGGCCTACATATGAACTACATATGAATCTCACTCTAAGCTGAACTTAAAAATTGGCAACTCTGCTCCTACTAATGTTTATTTGTTTGTGTTCTTACATTTGTGCATAAGAATATCAACATCTTTAACATATGTTGCATCAGAAGCAACACAAATTAATTTGCAGAGGTATGGCTTTTTTAATCCAAATTATCCAAGTCACTACAAGATAAATGGTAATACAGCTTTCAGTGAATGACGTCACATAGCGCTGTTCGTGTGAAGCGAGTCAATAAAGTTCTGCGATTCAAAGTGTCATTTTACTTCCTGTTTTCATTTTTTCATGTGACATCTGAGAAAATTCATCTCGACAGTAGGAAAAAAGCTTCAGTGCTGCCACGTCAGGATTACAGCGCTAGATAAACACCTGGCCGAAATCCCAAAGACACACACCATATAACCAGTAACGTTGCAGAAGATATCAGCCCGGCGTTAGGTTTCTTCAGTCATGGAGAGCAAATATAACTTAAAGAGTCCAGGTATGTCATCACATCTTTTCTACATCGTTAACATTAAATCAGTCACACCTTTAATTTAATGAGTTATTGTGTGCTCTGAGGGGCTATACACACATTCAACTCCTTCTTAAATGTCATTAGCTAGCTAGATTGTTAGCATCAGTCAGAGTTCATTCATGTATGTGTCAGTACTCCGTCTCACACTGTGCTGGAATGCGTCTAACTGTTTGCTATTGTTAGTTCTGAGTCTGTGATCGGACAAAGTACCGTGCATGTAAATACCATGGTACGTGAATATGATAATCGTCAAATACCATGGTATATATTCGCTAAAACCATAGTGCCATGGTGCTACCACTACAATATGTTTTGGGAAGAAACCAGCAAACGTTGATACAGTAATTATACACAAATGTTAGTTTGTGCTTAAACATATTGATTGTTTTGCCAGTCATTTGTAATGAACTGAGGATTTTAACCGTGTCAACCCAAAAACTGTACAAACATATCCTTGAATTGAAACTTTAAAATGTGATAGCCTTATCAAACTCCATATGCCCAACAATATGCTAATATTGTGACATGATATGATGTGCTACCCACATTTTTAGCACAATTTATGAAAATATTGGTATTTTTTGGACTACACATTTTCTAATATCAAAGATTAATGGGTAGGATACTGCAGTTTGTTTACTATTCTGTTTACATTTGCTAAGCTATTATTGTACTCACTGTTTATTTACATTTATATTTTTTATTGTTTTTTGTTTTAGTGTATAGTTGGGTTGCAATAATTTTGGTTTGAGCCATTTGCTGTAGACTTTATTTTGCTAATTTGAGCTTTTGCGTTGTTTGGATCGCTCGTGGTTGCTAGGTGGTTACTTACTTACTATCGCAAACCAAAAGAGTACATCCTTCTCTGTGGTCTCTATATATGAGTATTGCCCTCTTCCAGTGTAATTCTGTGGGGTTTTTTTCCTTTTGTGTTATCGTCTAAATCTGGTCACTTAGAAAATTGATAGCACATGTATGTTGTGCAATCAGGATAGGTTATGCACAAAATTAAATGTGTTTATTTCAGTATGAAATGCTGGAGTAAAACACCACTAATGGATTAGTCAGTTTTGTCTCCACATAATTTCAAGAGAAGCTAATGTGTGAACCAATCTAGCACAGTTTTACTGTAATACATTATAGACACGTTACTCTAGAGTCACTATTGCCAGGCCTTGTTATTTTTGGTTTATTCAGAATATTGAATATTTGTTGCAGATATTGACATATGAGAAGAGCACAAGGACAGATTAGTTTAGCAAGATCAGCAGCAGTCTTTTCTCTGTTTTTAATGTTTCTTAGCTGTGAAGAGGCTGATGAAAGAGGCAGCAGAGCTGCGGGACCCAACAGAACATTATCACGCCCAGCCACTGGAGGTGAGACACTGCTAATGTCTAGTTTTATTATTATAAATTAATATTAAGATTGTTGTTATTAATTGTCTAATTGTAATTTATTTTGGAAAAGTGTGATCATAGCTGGTTTTCATGTTGATCATCATGTGGTTGTTAGTGAATTAATCGAGTGTCTGATGTGACTGTCATATGTTCATCAGGATAACCTGTTTGAGTGGCACTTCTCTGTTCGAGGACCTCCAGACTCTGATTTTGATGGTGGAGTTTATCACGGTCGCATTGTGTTGCCCCCTGAATACCCCATGAAGCCCCCCAGCATCATTCTGCTCACTGTAAGACAACTGACTCATCTTCTAATGGCTATACACTCGCATCCTACACTCGATAATGATTATAGGACAATATTTTCATGAGTGTGTTTTTGTGCTGGTACCTTGGTTGGTTTAATACTGTTGGTAACAGCTCACTCCTAAAGCTTTCCATACTCTTCATTTTCTGTGTGGTGGTCAGTTTACAGCAGTGACAGAAACATTTTCATGAAGTTGTGATATTTACCTCTTTAACTGATTTCCAGGGCCATTTTTAGAGTTAAAAGCATATGCGTAATCTTTCTGTCCAATTCTTATATTTATTTAAGCCGTGGCCCAATGGTTAGAGAGAGAATGGTTAAAGGTCACATACTTGACAAATGGCGCGATTTTTCGCTTTCACTTTTTACGCCTTAGGGCCATTACCAGCGAAATTAAATCAGTTCAACAAAATCCATTTGTTCACAGCAGAAGTGGCACAGAAACTGCTTTTAAAGCAGCATTTAGATGTATTAACACTACAATTACAATTGCATAAATTATGCTATGATGTTAATATTTTAAAAGTAATATTTAGAATATATATATATATATATATATATATATTTTTTTTTTTTTTTTTTCCCAAAATAAAATTATACTTTAAATGCTTAAATATGAATCTAACATTGCCAGTTGGTGGCAAGTGACTGTCTTAATGAGTGAGTCATTAATTCATTCATTAAGTCAGTTCATTCAAACTGCTTTTTCATTCACGAACAAATCAAGTGACTGTCTTGACCATGACTGAATTACTGATTTGTTAAAAAAAAATAAAATAAAACATTAAAAAACATGATATATTCAGTAATGAAACCTCTGTTTGTTGCTTTGGAGACACACAATGGTTCTTCTGTGACTTTTCATAAAAAAAAACAGAAAATATTCTCACAGTAGTGATTTCTTGTAAATTGAACTGTTGTGTAAAATCATTGTCAAATATGCAATTATGCAAATGTTTAGGAAAAACAAGCACACTTGCTTGCATGATATTGCTTAAATGTATCATAGAAATGCATTTTTGCCCCCACATATTGAATTTTGGCATCATTATAACTGTTTTTTTACTAAACCACATCAGGCCAAAGTGAGTGAGATGCTTGATAATGTCAGCTTACACATTGTTAAAACATCATGACAAGTTTATTGTAGACCTTACATATCGCAAACCCCACTCCAGAACGTAATGGTCCTTCACACATCTTACCTAGGACTAAGTAATAAAAACTGCTGGAACCAGATGATTTGCACAGTGAACAGTTTCATTAACAATACTTGAACGTCTGCTAAATTACCATGTTTTTTCTCTGTGTTTATCAATCTACAGCACATTTGTAAACCTGTATAACTGTATACCACCATGTAATACAATGACAGTAAATAGTAGGCAAACAAAACTGGTGTTACTGGTAACACTGGGTGGGCAAGGCTTTGGACACTTTCACTATAGCTTTTAAATATGCGATTTTGGTGTCATGTTGAAAATGATAATTGTTCTCATGCACTTACATCTTTACACCTTTCACTTTCACTCCTTTTTGTTTAAAAAGTGATCTTTTAAAATTGAAGTATTGCCAAAGAGGTGCTTGTACATATCACTTGGAGACCAGTTCTCTGTTATCGTCTCGTCAGTATTTGTGCCTAACTCTATTCACGTGATAAATGAAGTCTGACTCCTGCTGCACTGTGCTGCGGCTCTTCAACTCGTGCTGTATGGAGCAGAGCAGACACTTTCAGTTCACAACTGTGGTGTTCATTGTCCAACTGAGCTAAACAGCTTTTAGTTCCATTAAAAAAAAAAGAAAAACAACAGTGTGAGTGGTACCGCAGTCGTTCAGTTATGTAACTGCCGTATACCAAACACCGGGTATTACCGGGAACACGGACTACTGCCTAGTAAGTAGACAGCATACCTTTCTTTTGTGTCGTCCTCTCACATGCACTGTGTGGCTTGATAAGTGTCATTTGAGACTCTTATGACATGGTTCTTTCAAACAAAGCTTATGTGAAACTTAAAGGAATAGTTCACCCAAAAATAGCATTTTCTTTTTCGTACTGTGGAAGTCAGTGGCTTCCATTCCAACATTCTTCAGAATGTCTTCCTTTGCATTCAACAGAAGAAAGAAACTCATACAGGTTTGGAATGACATGAGGGTGAGTAAATAATGACAGAATTTACATTTTTGGCTGAACTGTCCCTTTAACCTTCCATTTCCATTGCGGTGAATGAACCACAGGAAATAGCCACTGTGATTTATTTTTTTCTTTATTTATTACACAAATTGCCATGTTTGCCTCAAACCAAACAAAATCATGATTGCCCACCAATCAAAAAAATATTGTTAGTCCAATTAAATGCTCTCTAGAATAAAAATGTCCCTTCCCTTGATGCCAACTGCACCTGCAATCATGGTTTATATGAACTAAAGCCTACTGGCTATTAAAAGTCCTTTGATATGTAACTCTTTAACTACTTATTTCAATAACTAATTCATAAGCTGTCCAGTTATGTAGTCATTAGGGCTTGTGACATAAAGGAGAAGTCCACTTCCAAAACAGAGATTTACATACAATTTACTCACCCCCTTGTCATCCAAGATGTTTATGTCTTTCTTTCTTCAGTCGTAAAGAAATGATGTTTTTTGAGGAAAACATTTCAGGATTTTTCTCCATATAATGAACTGCTATGGTTCCCTGATTTTGAACTTCCAAAAGGCAGTTTAAATGCAGCTTCAAACGATCCCAAATGTGGTTGTAAATGATCCCAGCTGAGGAAGAAGGGTCTTATCTAGTGAAACAATCTGTAATTTTTATTTAAAAAAAAAATATTTATAGTTTAAATACTTTTTAATCTCAAACTCAAATAATTCAAAATAATTTTGTTTTGTATGGTTAATGGTTCTCTTGAAATCCTAATGTAAACGGCATACCTCATTTCTCTTTTTTAGCTTTCTGTCTGTCTTCCGTTTTGAGTGTTTCACTTTATTTGAATTTTAAATAAGTTGGTGGTCATTTGTTTAAATTTGGTTTATGTTGCTCTTTACGTTAAAGTAATATTGCATTAGTGCAGTCCTTGAAAAGGGCAGTTCTTTTTTGCTTTTTCTGCTAGATGACATTTGTCCATATACAAATTATAATCAATAGAAATTGTGATTTGTTTGTTTGTCTATTTTTATTTTTTTATTTTTTTAGCAATTTCAAGTAAGATGTCTCCTGAGCATCCTTATGATAAACTGAGCCTACAGAAATGTATTTTCAGCATTCACATCTAAAAGACCTTTGTGTTGAAGCAGCATATTGGAAGTCTTAGCTGTTAATGTGTAAAAATAATGTAATGTCTTAAAGGAATAGTTCTGGATATAAAAAATAGTTGACAGTCTATTTACCCTGAGGTCATCGAAGATGTAGATGAGTTTGTTTTTTCATTGGAACAGATTTGGATAAATATAACATTGCACCACTCAGCAGTGGATCCTCTGCAGTGAATGGGTGTCATCAGAATGAGAGTCCAGTCAGCTGATAAAAACATTACAATAATCCACAAGCAATCCACACCACTCCAGTCCATGTTTAATTAGCCAGTTTTTAAACTTATTATTGTAAATGGCTTGAATATGCAGAGCATTCACAGCCTGGAAGGAATGCCCCTGATTTAATTAGATATTAGATATTACACATTTTAAGTAGTAAAACAGTGTTGAACATTGTATTAAAGCAGAGATGAATATCTGTATTTAGTATGTTTTCAACTGCTTTTCACTCCAGCAACACAATTAAGTTGGCTAGTGACTACTGAACAGACGTGTCTCATCAGGTAATCAAAAGAGCTACACAGGTCTGCTGTTATTACACCTACTTTAACACCTGTATGGGATCAATTTTCTGTCAAAAGTATTGCGATCATGGATAAAAAAAATAAGCGTGAAACAAAAATTTAAAAACGCAAGTAAAAAGAACATTTAAAAGATGCAGAGTTTTTAGAATGGTCGCAGATTGGAAAAGCGTAAATCAAAAATTATTCAAAAATAAAAAGCATGAATCAAAACTTTAAACGCATTTAAAATCTTATTGCACAAAACTAAAATATTAAAGCTATTTTCCAACTTGCACACAAAATCATGGTTTCCATGGTTATATTTTTCTGTTTTGTTTTGTTTTTTGTGCTCTCAGACGTTTTATTCTCATATTTTTTATTTTTTTTTGAATGCCTTTTTGAGTTTTATGTAAATCAGGGTGGGTTTAAGCATCATCATTGGTTCACTAGTTCTAGATTGACAGCTCCTCCCCTAGCCATCAGTTGACGTTGCAAAAGTTTGCATTAATATTTCAGTTTTGTGCAATATGATTATAAATGTGTTTAAAGTTTTGATTCATGCTTATTTTTTAAAGTGAGGTAATATATTTTTAATCAGTTAATTATTTTTTTATTTACGCATATTATTTTTTAATCCATGACCATTGTTTGCTATTCTAAAAATGCTCATTTTTAAAATTTTGTGCAATATATTTTTACTTGTGTTTTTATATTTTTGGTTTTATATTTTAATTTTTTTTTTTATCTGTAACCACAATACTTTAGGTGGAAACTTTATCCTATAGACTTGGGACACATTCAAGAAATGTGAATGTCAGGTATTGGGACAGACCTGTCTCTGCACATTTGAGAAACAGTGAACAAATTACATTTACAATTTTAAGTCAAATGAGTAGCTTGTACTGTACTGTACTGGACTTGATCAGGGTTCTTATATCATTTTGATTTTTTTTTTTTCTTTTTTTTTTTTTCGTTTAGTTTAATTTTAGTTTAATTTTGGTTTGCTTTATAG
Organism: Labeo rohita; assembly: GCF_022985175.1. Taxonomy (NCBI): domain Eukaryota; kingdom Metazoa; phylum Chordata; class Actinopteri; order Cypriniformes; family Cyprinidae; genus Labeo; species Labeo rohita. Next base: position 682,305 of record NW_026129667.1, on the reverse strand, counting down.
TGTATAAGTAGGATTTTTTTTTTTAAACTGCATCACTCAAAATATTATGCTAATTGCCTTTAAAAGTTAAACTTTAATAACACATCATAATTGACGTCAATGAAATGTGCTTGCCAGTACATGATTGCAGCTTCCGTCACTCAGGGCATTAATTAATCAGCAACTTTGACTTGATTCGTTCTGATCTAGCGTCAGACAGCACCTGTCAGTGAAAAACAGACTTTTTCAATCCAACTTTATTCAAAAATATGAAAGCTAAACTCTCCTTTGCAATTCTGTTTACACTGTAAAGCATATAATATAGATTCGGTTCAGTTTTTGATTCTTTTGCAAACTTTTGTTTTCAGTTCTAGTTAACGGAAATAAAGTAGAAGTGAAAAACTTTAACAGTAATAACCACTATTGACAGTATGTAGATTTGCACATCCTTGTGTTAAATTGTGGTTTATGGGAAGAAGTTCTGAGTGATGGTGTGTCCTTCTCTGTTTCCCTTTTAATTAATACAAATGTTTCTCTCATCCTCAGCCCAATGGAAGGTTTGAAGTTGGGAAGAAGATCTGTCTGAGCATTTCTGGTCACCATCCAGAGACATGGCAACCATCATGGAGCAGTGAGTGTCTTTATAATATGCGTTTATACCACCCAAAAAAAACTTGGAATAGTTTTAACATTGATTTATTATTGAATTAATATAGTCTTCATTTTCAGAATACAAAATACAATAGACATGTTCTTGACATGAAATTAATCCACTTGCTGCTGTGTAGCACAAATATACACAGTTGTACACCGAGCATCTTGTCCAGTGTTGATTCTGTTCCTTCCTCTGTTATCCAGCATTCAGCTGTATGTTTCTCTCTGTGTTTTATGTCAGTTCGGACAGCCTTGATAGCAATCATTGGATTCATGCCAACTAAAGGGGAAGGAGCCATAGGATCTCTGGATTACACTCCTGAGGAGAGAAGAGCTCTTGCAAAAAAGTAAGATGTCCGTCCTCTACCTCTTTAATTTCTTCTTTTATTCAGCTGTTACATTCATCTAGTAAAACATGGTCAGTACTCATATAGACAGGGTCACACAAACAAAGACCATCACATTAAAATAAACATGAAGATTAATTTTTAATGAGCTGAAAGGAATGCACGTCACACCTCTGTTTATCAGTTTGCACAGTCTATTGGCTACCAATAGCTGCACATTTTAGAGTGGCCTTTTATTGTGGCCAGCCTAAGGCACACCTGTGCAATAATCATGCTGTCTAATCAGCATCTTGATATGCCACACCTGTGAGGTGGAAGGATTATCTCGGCAAAAGAGAAGTGCTCACTAACACAGATTTAGACAGATTTGTGAACAATATTTGAGAGAAATAGGCCTTTTGTGTACATAGAAAAAGTCTTAGATCTTTAAATTCAGCTAATGAAAAATGGGGGCAAAAACTAAAGTGTTGCGTTTATAGTTTTGGTCAGTGTATGTCTTTTCTATCTGTTTTCTTTTTATTTATTATACAATTAATAAAAAGCAAAAAAGAACAAAGAAAAACACTATTCTTTTTCAGTTTTATCTGTTTTCTTTTTATTTATTATATAATTGATTAAAACCTTGCTACGTGTACTGCGTTAAGCCAACTGAGACTTGTCATAGCACTTACATATCATTGCTCTTTTGTTGATTTTGATTGCTTCCTATGTCCTCATTTTTAAGTTGCTTTGGATAAAAGCATCTGCAAAATGACTAAATGTAAATGTAAGTAAAATAACAGAAAACCAAACCAAAAAACATCAGTGTACTTTGCTTACAACAAAATGAGAAAAAAACTAAGTTATTATAAATAAATATAGCAGTTTATTACAATCTGTTGTTATAGGTGCATACTAATATTAGTAATGTAAAAATCATCCGCATTTAGTGAAAAATGTAGACAACAATGGCTGTTCGATTGAAATTTACAGAAAAACACTCTTTTAAACAATTTCAAGGCAAATTATAGCCTGTCATGGTATATAACGTAGCATGTTATTGTCATTAGTGTGTGCGTGTATGTGTGTGTGTCTGTGAGTGTGTGTGCACTTGTACAGGTGTTTTTGTGAGGGCCGGTTTGAGTTTTAGACCATCGGAGTGAGGACAGTTTTGTAAGGTGGGGACATTTTGGCCGGTCCTCTTTCTGAGAACCCTTTAAAGGCCTGTTTGAAGCTCAAGACTTGGTTTTGGGGATCAGGTTATAATTGGGTAAAGGTTAGGTTTAGGTTAAGCGTTTGTGTGCGGCATTTAGTTCTGATCTGTAGGTTTAGGGTAAGGAGCTAGAGATTGCATTGTGTCAATCTATATCCTCACAAGATAGCTATACAGAGTTTTGTGTGTGTGTTTGTAGGTTTATATATCCTGGTGGGGACTTAAACTTGAATACACACACTCATGGGGACTGGTGTCATGGTGATGACATAAATTGAGGTCCCCCTGGGTACAAAAGCTTGTAAATCATACAGATTTTCTTTCTTTTTTTTTTTTTTTACAAATGCAGAAAGTTTCCTTTGACGGGTAGGTTTAGGTGCAGGGTTGCTGTAGGGTGATGATAATTTTGTTTGTATGGAATAAAAAACATTATGCCTGTGGAGAGTCCCTACAAGGATAGCTGATCAGATGTGTGTGTGTTTTAGTGTTTATTGTGATGGACTAGCCTAGGGCAAGAGTTTTTAAGAATATATGGATGGACGAATTAATGAATCTAGCGGAAAAGGATTTGTTTGGTTTTCTGAGTTTATGCCACGCTATAGCGAAACAACCACGTTCTGCCCTAGAGACTTAAGTCATTATCAAATCCAGCTGAAGCCTCATTTTAGCATGTGTGGACATGCTGTGTCCTTTCAAAGGACAAGAATACATCTGAAGACAGAAGGAGATGAGTGACAGATTGTTGTTCTCTGCGCCGTTTCTGCAATCAACACATGCTGATTAAAAGTCCACCCCCTTCACACATACCAGCACATGACAAACACTCACTGACAACACATCTCTGAGATTCATCACAGATACATCACTGCCTTCAAACCATTGGCTGCCCACCATCTTGATCTTCTCATCTACATTACCGGTCAAAAGTTTGGAATCATTATGTTTTTTTTATTATTATGAGATAATCTCTCATTTGAGAGAAGAAGTGAGTCTGCTTATTTGTTCCTCATGGAAATGAGAAGTCACAAGGGCACACATCTCTGCCAGGGCAGCAGGGTGGCAGATTAGAAATGTGATTTATGGTAAGAATTTTAGGTTTCATTTCTGCCAGCTAACCTGTTATGTCGGACTGTTGAAGGAGTATCCAGATATTTCTCCAAAAAGCGAGACATTTCATTACTATCACAAATCTTTTAGAAAAGCCACAGAATCACATTTAAGTAAAACCTGCTTGCAAGCTGATCAAGGCCATTTAGAAGTACAGTCTACTTGTTGTAGCTCCTGTTCCATGCAGCTGTTTGTTAAACGTCAGATATCTTCTGGCTGTGATTGTGTTGTAACTCACAACATTTTCACTTTCGTTTTCAACGTTGTAACTGCTTATGATGCAGTGTGACAACAACTGTAGACATTACATGTGACCAGTTCATTGCAAGAAGATCTAGTCCTGATATCTGTAGATATATGAATTGGTCCATGTGTGCTGAGCAGACATACAGTAAACAGTCATAGTTGTTACTATGTGTATTTTAGCACGACACAAACGCTGTATTGATCAATCAGCATCCAGGACAGCAAATCATTTTTTACTTTTTTTTTTTATTAGCATAATTTAATGGTTGTGTAACTAATGTTGTCTAATGTGTGTCTTTACGTGTCTTTACGTGTGGTGACATTAAAACATATTTTAGGCTTAATATTAAGAAATGTGCATTGTGCACAAGTAGTTTAAAGTTTAAAATAAAAGTTTAATTACAATTTTTATATCAATAAGTGTCGAGCGATATGTCATATGACTTAAACTGTACTTAGTATAAAATAGATGCATTTTAAATCCATTACTTTTTTTACTAGGGTTGTTGCAGTAACATGTTTGTTTCGCAGGTCTCTGGATTTCTGCTGCGACGCGTGCGGCAGCTGTATGCGCTCTGCTCTGCTAGCGCTCTCTCCTGACAGTGACCTGCGACCTGTAGACCCTCAAGCACACAGACTGGCACAGCAGATCAACTTTAAGGTCAGACTAACATCAAACATATTAAATGTTCATAAACATAATTAAAGCAAGACATCCCAGGTGAACAGAGTAAAAAAAAAAAAAAAAAGAAAACAGATATCACTATATTTGATAACCCCTGTCCATCAATTTAAAGAAAGTTACACAGAGGTCCTAAGCAATTTTGGGGAATTTTACAGACTTAAATAAGTCAGTGATTAGAAATGCCATTAATTCTGATGAATTATTATTTTTGTGCAGTGTCAGATTCATATATATTTACACACACAAATATTTTAGTACATGCATATAAACCACACTCTAATATCCATACCAATTCACCCACACAATTATGAGTACACTATTTCAGTTCAGTTGAAAAGAGTTAGTGGAAAAGAAAAAAATGTTCCTAAAAATGCACAAGGGTTAATAATTCAAAAAAAAAAAAAAAGAAAAAAATTGTTTTCCGAAATGGTATGAAATTGTTCTTGTTGTAAAAAATTGTGTTTATATATGCAAGTGATGATCTAATCAAATACTTGCTCATTTGCATACATTTCTAAAACAGAAATCTGAACATTGGATAAAGCCAGACACCACAATGTTTTTAGGAATAAAATGTTGTATAAAATAAGGTGGATGATACATGTAAAAATCTTCTGAATGGAGATAGAAATAAAACTGCAAAGTTTGGTACATGTAAGTGCTGCTCAAGTGGAGTTTTCTGTCTCAGTGCAGGAAAAATTAGTTTATTTGCAAAAACAGATACATTTTCGAAAATCATGTTTTTTTTTTTATACTATCATGTTTTTGTGTTTTATTGTGTTAGCTGTATTTTTTTTTTTTTTTTTTTTAGATTAATTGGAATGCACAATGAAAAACGTCTTGGTTATGTATGGTAAACCTCGTTCCCAGATGGAGAAAGCGGAGACCTTGTGTCGAGTGCACGACACTAGGGGTTGCTCTTGGGAGCCCAAACACTTCTGACAACATTGAGAAAAGGCCAATGAAATTGGGTGTGCAGAATTTGCATAGCTGGCCACGCCCCAGACATCCAGGTATAAATAGGCCAGCGTGGCATCTGTTCACTTATTCTGTTGTGAGGAGTCAAGAAGCGTCTCAACCCACTCAAAAGACAGTCCGGAGATGTGGCATGAAGGACACAACATCTCCTTCATCAGAGAACGAGGATTATCATACGTACCCAAGACATTCCCTTTCTGTCATTCACTCCGGCGTTGTGTCGAGTGTATGACGCTAGGTGTCTCTAAAGAATATAGGTGGAAAATACACACATGGGGCCGCATAAGGAGCCACTAGATGTGGAGCACCAACCCAATACATGAGTTCACATGAGGCAACTTACCTTGTATTGGTTCCTCCGCTGAACTTGGCTGTGTGTAATGTCCAAGCCGGGTTCTCAGGACAACGTGAGAGTCTGCTGGCCCAAATTCCACGCACAAAACGTTGACTGAGAGGGCTTTAAGATTTTTTTCATGCTCTTTTAACAGAGGTGAGCACAGTCAGGAAAGCTGTCTTCATTGAGAGGACACTGAAACCAACTGACTGAAGGGGCTCAACGGATCTTACTGTAGGCCTGAAGGACCACAGACAGATCTCAAGAGGGAATGAGGTGCATCCTGGGAGGGTTCGACCTCCAGGGCACCTCTGAGGAATCTGCTAATCAAATCGTGCTTCCCCACCAATCTGCCTTCCCCCAAGTCACCAACTAGGTCCTGTTGGGCCAGTATGGGGCCACTAGCAGGAGCTGTTCCATGTCTTTTCTGGCTCTTCACAGAGTCTGTGCAATGAGGTTTGCTGGGGGAGAGGCATACTTGCATGGATCCTTGGGCCAGCTGTGCACTAGTGCATCTGTACCGAGGGAAGCCTCAGTCAGGCCCTACCATAACTGGCAGTGATTCCAGAGTGAATCAATTGACTTCCAGAGTGAATCAATTGACTTCAATCAGCTGGACTGTCTGAGAGTTTTGCCCCGGAGCGAAACTTATCGTGAGAGAATCGGCCACACGATTGAGTTCGCACAGGATGTGAGTAGCACGCAGAGACTTGGGTCCGTGCTGGCTCCAGAATAGGAGATGGCGGGTCAGTTGCGACATGCGAAAGGAGCAGACACCACCCTGGTGGTTGATGTGAACTACAGTCACTGTGTTGTCTGTTCGGACCAACACGTGCTTGCCCTGAACCAAAGGTCTGAACCTCTTCAAGGCCTAAGCGCTGTCAGCAACTCCAGGCAATTGATATACCAGTGCAGCTGAGTCATTACACTGATACATCTGGACACTTGTTCTAGGGGAACCCCTGCCTGTAGAAACAAAATGTCTTTCCAAGGACTGAAGGTTTTCTGACACAGATGTGTGATGTTTACACGCTATGTACCTTGGCGCTTTGCCCATCTCAGGACTCAGGTAAGAAGTCAGTGCTACAGCAGTCTCATGTGCGTGAGGCAACAGGGACAGCCTGAAGGGAAGGAAGTGGAATGGCCTGTGTCTTGGAAGGATTGAAACATGAGGTATGTGTCCTTCAGGTCAGTAGCCACAAACCAATCCTGAACCCTGACACACATGAAAGTGTGTTTGAGGGTTGATGTTTTTAAGTCTCGGATCAGTCTATCCACCACCCTTCTTGGGTACCATGAAGTGAGGGCTGACACAAACCCCCTCTTCGTCTTGGCTGAGGGGATAGGCTGTATTGCACTCTTTCCTAGGAGGGTTGTGACTTCCACTTGAAGGACTACAGCATTCTCGCATCGAACCGACTTTGTAAGATAATATTAGGTCAACATCTTGCAAACTGAATCGTGTAGCCGAGCTGGGTGGTTCTGAGAAGCCAACAGGAGGGATTGGGGAGGACACCCAATCGTCCCAGGACTCCGTTACCAGTCTCAGAGGAACTACACCTTACGTACCTGGAATGGGGATGTCATGGCTGAATGAAGCGAAATGCGCTGTGCCTGGAGATGAGGACTACCAAAGTGGACATCGCCCAGAGTCTGTGCCGTGACCTTCATAGAAGAGCGTAATCAGTCGCTGAACACAGTTCCTGCAGCAGCTCTGGGTTGGGATCACCCTTGTGCAGATCTCGTAACACTTGGCCTGGTACACCAACAGAATGGCCATGGCGTGCAGGGCGGACACAGCTTGTCCGGAAGCCGTGTAAGCCCTCACCTGAAGAGAACTTACAGGCCCTGGATAGTAGCCTGGGGCGTTCCCGTCAAGCGGTGACGTTTTGCGGGGAAGTGCACCACAACTGCCCTCTCTGCTTGGGGAACCTCCGTATGCCCCCTCGCTGGACCCCTATTGAGGGTGGTGGAGGAGGAGGAGTTCACAGAAAGACGCTGCATTCAGCTCCAAAGAATAGAACAGCTGAACAGGAGCAATGTTGGTGTTTGGGCTCCCAAGAGTGACCCGTAGTGTCCTACACTCGACACAACGTGAATGACACAGACACAGAACACAGAAACATGATTTTTGAAAATTGTGTTAAAAAAAAGAGTTACCTGTTTTTGCAAAAAAACTCTTCATTTCAGGACAACAGCCTTTAAATGTATGTGTTGTAATTTAAATCTACAGACACAAAGAGATCAAGTGCAATAAAATATAAAAACATCTAAAACTCACCAGTGCATGAAAACCAGTGTTATTGCCTATAGTGTCTTGCCTTAAGCCAGTATAGGACTAGTAAGATTTTGCATTGTGACTACTTTCATGACAGTTAAGCACATTTACACCCCAATTCTCATGACTATGTTGTGAAAAATCCTGTTAATCAGGCTGATTCCAGCTCATCGGCTGCAGACAGTGCCAGCTCGGCAGTGGTGGCAGCGGCTTCCAGTAACAGTGAGAGCTCAACTACAGCAGAGAGAGACACTGATGACACAACATCAGCTGAACAGGTGGGACAAACACTCGTACACTCTTACAGTGGTACCTTGCATCATTTCCTGCTTGCATCATTCATTCTGCTGTCTGGGTGGATTACGAAATACTTAGTGATAATGAAACCAATAGACTTTCAGTGACTTCAGTGTGAAGACATGTATCATCTGCTCTCATTGCCTCTGTGATCAGCTTTGGTCTCTTTCTTCTGGTCTAGACTGAATCATCATTTGCGGCTCCTGAGACCTCAAGCGAGGGTCCATCTGTTCCAGCGGCTCCGAGTCCACGTCAGCGGCGCTCGCAGAACCAGACCCAATCCCCGAGATACCCCGCGTTCACGCCGTCCCCTGCCGCCCAGATCCCCCAAGAGGACGCCAGTCACACGGGCTCGGCCGTCCTCATCGTTCTCCTCACACTTGCACTAGCTGCGCTCATTTTCCGCAGAATCTATTTGGCCCACGAGTATAAGTTTGATTATGAGCTATGAACTCTTCCTACAGCACTTGAAAGCCACCACTGTCATTCTGCCCACTTCCAGATCAAGCTCGCCCTCAGTCTCATAGGACAGGATGTATGTTTGTCCTTCCTGGACAGAGCTTTGTATCTTCAGAAGGGGGAAAAGATTTCTGGATGTGTTCACAGTACAAAACCTGAAGGGGCAAATCTCAGTACACTTGTCAAAAACATGTCTGGGTCTGATTTCACCCCAAAAAATAAAAAATGCAAAATTAAATTTAAGAAGACAGTAGAGTCTTTGGACCATTACGTGTTTTTTTTATTTTTTTTTATATTGTATTGTTACTTTCATGACAGTTATTCCACTTAAAAAGTATATTCTTATTACTGTAATGTGTTCTTAATACTGTAATTATATATATGTACTTTTTTAACTGTAAAGTATTTATCCGTCATGGTAGTAATTGTACTGCCTTTTAATTTATGAAGATTTTATTTTTTAACAAAGCAGCCTATCTGAACACATTACTGTAATGAGATTGTTTTTGAAAGTATAATGAATTTGGGTGTAATATTCTTGTTTTCTTTTTGCAAAATGTAATTCATAAAATTAAATTTAATTTGGGGGTGAAATATGACATGACATGACATGTTTTCAAGCGGTTTCTCCCAGACCCTGCATATATTTGTTAAACACTTTCCCAAATAATGCATTAAAAAAAAAACTATTGTTACAAATACGTGTACAAAATTAGACTGAAACAAACAAAAAATCTGAAACCTATAGAAACTGCAGACTGTTTCTGATGTGCTTCTGAAGTGTATTTGTCTGTCTCAGAATTAAACATTTGCATACTTTAAAAATGCTGTAATAATGTAGGCATGGTTGTAATATTTACTTTTAGTTAAAAACATATGCACATAGAGAAATGGTGATGTGAATGAATGATCTGATAATTTTCAGAAAACATTCAGCCAGTTACAACTATAATGTTTTTATTTTTTACTAGTACCTATATCTTTAAACTCTGGAATTGAAACATAGCCACATTACATTACATGATTCAGTGCTGTAGATAAAATCAATGTTGGTCGTATGTAGATACTCAACTAAAACATCATCTGTTTTACTTTCTTAAGCAACAACCCATAGTTTCCTTATCCTAATGTTTAAATGGACAAATAATGCAATAAACCTGATTCATCCAGAATTGTTTGCTCTTTTTGACTTGCAGAGGAAGCACTTGGCAGCATATAAATAATAATAATATTAAATGAGTAATGAAACTTGTCCATGCAGCATTGTGTTATGGATAATGAATGGTACCTTAAATTGTGTGGGATGGTGTGCTGTTACATGTCAGACTTAATCAGACTGTTACCTGAACAGGTGGGGAAAACAAACATTCTTTCTGGGATGCTTTACCATCCACTACAATTTGCCCTTTACAATTTAAAAGTTTTCTTTTGTTAGGAAATTAATTTATATTAGAATTTATATTAGTCTACAAGCATTTAGGCATAAGCCTTTAGATTGCAATGTTTTATGATCACATAGGCTACATGCAATTTAAATACAAAGACTCAAATAAAACCTGATTAAGCAAGTCATTTAGTACTTTATCCAGTAGTCTTAAAAATAAACTCAACATTTTTTTGCTTGTCAGTGCCAGTACCCTCGTGGTTAGCGCGTCGACATGTAGCGCCATTGTGCTGCGGGTGACTTGAGTTCGAATCCCGACTCATGGACCTTTCCCGATCTCACCCCTTCTCTCTCCCACTTTGCTACCTGTCAAACTAGACTGTCCTATTTAAATAAAGGCATAAAAATGCCAAAAATGTCTAAAATTAATAACAAAAAATGTCCTCGTCGTGCGTTCCGCCTGCGCTTTTGATCAAACTTGATTGTACTGTGCTCAAAGGGTTTACACTTAGAGAGCAAAACAATTATTTTTAATTAAAGAAACACTATTTCTATAAATGATATAATAGTTTTGGTTGATGCAATATGAAATTGGTGGGTGTGGCCACACTTCAAAGGAGGACTGTGAAAGTGAAAGGTAGAAAACCCTTTGACATAAGATTTTCACTTGTAACTTACAAGGTTTCTCACTAAATGTCTAAATGTAAACAATCGTGACCATTTCTGTTTTATTCAATACTATCATCAACAGGGTATAAAATGCAAAGAATACATTTTTTTTTTCTTGTAAGGTATTTAAATATTGTTGACCCACTGTGGCTGAATGTGTTAGATAAAGTGGGCCAACCTTTAACCTTCAGTAATTATATTAAAATTCATTAAATAAACTGACATGCACTGGTTATTTTATAGTTGACATTTATAATTTACTTTTTAGAAAACAGAAATGAGACTGCAGACAGGAATTCAAGTTGGAGATGGAAGTAAGGAAAGAAAATTTAAAGAAAGTCGAGGCATGAATTTTAGTCTGTGGAGTGAAGAAAGGATGAGAGGAGAAAAATATAGGCCTAGATGTAAAACGTAAAGGTTTAAAATGTGGACACAAGTAAAAGTAGTTTAAAGTGTTTAGAGAGCATAGACAGAAAAACATTTGTGTATAAATGTTATTATTATTTTTTGCCTGTTTGTTGTTGCTTGTGCTATAGTCACATTTTTAATTTACTCTAGAGTTCTTTTTTTTTTTTTTTTTAATTAATGTTCTGAATATTTCAGATTTCATCAAATTTATTGTCAACACAACATGTTCTTCCAGTTCCATATGTTGATATGTGAATTCACACACATGATATTTTACTCATAACCTGTAGGATATAGTTGACCTGGACCACAAAACCAGTCATAAGTAGCACGGATATACCTGTAGCAATAGCCAACAATACATTTTATGGGTCAAAATTATTGATTTTTCTTTTATGCCAAAAATCACTTTAGGATATTAGGTAAAGATCATGTTCCATGAAGATATTTTATACATTTCCTACCATAAATTTATCAAAACTTATTTTTGATTAGCAACATGTAATGCTAAGAACTTCATTTGGACAACTTAAATGGTGATTTTCTCAATAATTTAATATTTTTATATATATATATATATATATATATATAATATAGTGGAAAGCAATGTTGGGAAGGTTACTTTATAAGTAATAGGTTACAGAATACATGTTACTCTATTTAAAATGTAATAAGTAGTGCCATTTTTTAATTACTTTATTAAAGTAATGTAACTTGTTACATTTGATTACTTTTCTAAATTTCTAATATTTTCAACTGTTAATCATTTTGAAACATTTAAACCAGGCAGAGTTAACCTTACAGTAGCACTCAACACTGATACTGTTAGACTCAAAATTCACTTGAATTAAGATTATAATAAGTAAACGATAATGTACATCTTTATTTTGTAATAACAACTGCTGGATGTACATTATCCTACTTATTACACAGCTGCTTGCCACAAAAGTAAATAATTAGACATGAAACACTGATCTGAGTTGAAATATTTAAACACAAAGCTTCCATGCTAGAAAGCAGCAAGTACACAGATATTTAAGGGATATAGTGCAGTCATAGAACTTTTATTACACAAAATCTCCACATAAATAATTAAGTACTAGTACTTACAGTACTAGTTTGTTATCTTATAATTCATTACAGTGTACAAAACAAAATGGCAGCATCTGTGTTTGTATAAAACAATAGAGCGAGTCCACCATACCAGGATGACAGAATTAAGAAATTGTGCACGTAATATTGAGTTTTAATATTTTATTAGCTAACCAAACACAAAGCTTCCACCAAGAAAAACTATCAAGCATATAGCGCCGACTTAAGTTGCCCAGATGAGTCTGAGTTATTACCTTTTACCAGTTGTTATCGGGGAATAACATACCTTGGAATGTCATGACTGACCAATCAGAATCAAGCATTCCACAGAGCCCTGTAATAATTCAATTGAAAGCACAGCCACCACAAATTCAGACTTAGCACCTCTTATTTACTTTGAGATCATTCTGAGGTTAAATACAGATTTAAAATCATAACAAGAAATAGTTTAATAGCTATGATACTGGTTTTGAAATCAAATGTTTGCATAGTTATGACAGGAAAATTTCGAAAAATTTATAGATGACTGGTTTTGTGGTCCAGGGTCTCATATCCTTTTTGGGTTTGTTAAATATGTTGTTAAATATGTTTGTTTGATCATATGTGTTAATAAATCATGTATAATTTTTTGATAAATAAGGGATGTCCCACTTTACCTGAACAGAAATTAGTCTGGAATACATGACCTCAAGATGTTTATTGGTATATATCTTGCAAATAACACTTTATGAACTGTACAGAAATTGAAATATTATAGCTGGACCTTAAAGTTAACAAAAGCAATAAACAAAAGTAAAGAAAAAACATACAGGTATCTACACCACACGTCTGACAGTTAATGGAGCGGCGAAATGACTCGATGGAATCGCGATGTGCGGGAGCAGCGGGACCAATCAGAGCGCGCGTTCAGCTCCAGCGTTCAGGCACTGCAGAACAAACTTCACTCCGAGTGAACGAACGGACTGGAAGATGATGCGACGAGATGCTCCCCACCGCGGGTGACTGTCCAGTCTTTCCTTCACAATGTGTCGTTTTATAAAAGCTGTCTTTCTTCTGCTGTGCGCAAGCATGTGCGGTCTGTGCGGGAAGATGAAGCACAGCCTCAGGAAAACATCTGTACAGCTGCACAAACACGGGACGTAAGTGTCACACTCTTTCAACTTATTTCAATTTTAATGTACGCTGGGAAAGTTCACATAGAGAACAGCAATGAAATTAGGCCATGTCAAGGTATTATCAGCATATCGTGTTTGTTTTTGTTTTCATAGTCTGTTGCTCAGAATAAGGTCATATGAAAATAGACACCATGGGAGAGCTGGGAGAGCTGCCACAAATGATACTTATACGTCTTTGGCTAAAAAGTCTAATTATAAAATGCTGTGGTTATTTTTCAAAAATGGTGGCATTTTATTAAATATATTTGGCTAATTACTGTTTGTGCTGGCAACATAATGGTATCTTTGATGTGTCCTTTTATATTTTCGCTTTTCATAAATCATATTCTGTATCATAATTGCTTTATTGTTTAAATTCTGCTCTGAAAACTACCAAAATAGGTTCAATAGACTAAAAAGTTCTCATTATGAAAACCTACCCTGCAGTGTGACAACTAAATGAGATTACAGTTTAAAGGTATTTAACTACTAAATTAAAAAAAAAAAAAAACTAAAACAAATAATTAACATTTATAGTTATGAACAGTTCAAATATGATTCTTTTTCAGTCAAGGCTTTAAGATACAGTATGTGTTTACAGAATGGACTTTTACAACTGAACCTGAGAAATATTCAGTGAACTAACTGTGTGGCAACAAAAATCTTTAGGTTTAAAGACACCTTATGTAAAGTGGGACCAACATTTTGATTAAAACTGCTATAAACTAATAGTGTGCATGTAAGTAAACGATTACTTAATTAATTCTACATTTATATTTTAGATTATATTTTAGATTTTAAATAGGTCATTTTTGCCGCAAATCTTGAAGATTGATTGGTGAATAAGGAAATACACTGTATAGTGTCTCAGTTTACACTGCTGTATTGTGTAAATTGTAGTTGTGCTCACTGAGACATCTGTGTTTGGGTGAGACAACACTGAAGTGCTGAGTTGTTCTTTTGCAGTCCACTTTTTAAGAAGATGCTGGATGAAACGAAGACGCATCAGGTGAAGTCGGACCATCTGCTGCGTGTTGATAATCATGACTTCACTATGAGACCAGCATTTGCGGGTAAAATCTGTGTGTGTGTGTGTATTTGTGACGTGTTCCATATATATTGTCAGTTCATACTGCACTGTAAAAAGTTTTCACCAGTTTCAAGTTAATCAGCTACCTTAAATTTTTAAGTTAAATCAACTTAAGTTAACTTTAAGTTAACTTAAAAGTAAGTCATTTTAACTCACTTTATTGTAGTGAGTTGAAATGACTTATAGTTTTAAGTTGATTTAACTTAAAATTGTAAGGCTGCTGCTGAGCTTAAGTTTTTAGGTTGAAACTGGTAAAAACTTTTTACAGTGTGTAGACTTTTTATATGCAGTTTTTGTATATGCAAATGTATGAACATTTTATGATACAATAACAGTAAAATAATACTCACATTTACACTGCAGCCTGAAATATGATATCTGCACAGTTTCATAAAGTGATTATTTGCAATAGGTGCTGTGACTATGCAGAATACTGTGGTTAAAAACATGTCAAGGCTCATATTTTGCCACAAAATTTGTTTAAAGAAAACAAAGCATATTAGACCCTTAGGAATGCATTTTGCATTGTGATATATTTTTTTTAATGACACCACCCATAGGTTAGTATTTTCAGGGCACAACTGACTCTGAAACTTTAGAAAATAAAGTTTAATTTGTGTACTATCAGTTTATCTAACAGTGGACAGCCCTGCAGTATATTTTGTCATTGTAGTCATTGCTTCAGCAAGTTATGAACATTTCTACTACACATGACAAATGGCATTTGAAAAAATTAAAAATGTAGACTGATTTCAAGTCCTTTGTATTAAGGCAAATTTTATAGCTATAATTTTAATGATCTCAAAAACAAATATCTGAAATATTTTTACATTTCAGTAATTTGACAAAACTACAGTTTGTAAATTATGCACAATAAACGCTTCTTAAACGTCAAGTGATTGTCTACAGTACATGTTTTCTTCTTTCAATTTCAAGCTCAATCTTCTTGGCAACCCAGTATAGTAACTATTTTTATGTACGTCTGGGAAAATTATTTCTTGTATTTAAAATGATAGCAATAAATGGAAATTTCACACAATAAATACTGAAATATTTAGTTTTTATGAATCAACATTTTAATGTATGTGAAAATAATGTGAAATTTACGACAATGCCTAACTGTGGAAAGTCTTTGTTTAGATGGTTTTAAACCAATAATAATGAATATTTTGATCATGATTTTTTCAGATTTTCAGATACCCAGGCATGATGTGTTATAAAGTTTGGACACTGTCACGCATAATGCTTTATAATTAAGTCTTTCTTGGTCTCATTTTATGTCAAAATCCTTTCCCACATCTCACTAGTTTTACTGAATGTTCTCAGCTAATGATTTCCGGAGCTCACGCTGGTGTCTGTTTTCTTGTTCAAGTCTCATTGTTCCTGCAGAGATTTGAGGGTTGACCTCTTCTAGGCAGCGTCTGGATGGCTGAAAGTTACACTTCCTGTTAATTGAACCAGCAGCGCCCACTGGGGTGTTCAATTACCAGCTGATGTTGTGAAGGCTTTTCCAATTTGCACATAGCTTTTGCTTCTTACTTCTTCAGAATGTTTCTGTGGTCATTATCACAGCAGTCAGATTCAAATTCACAACCTGAACATCGATCCCTGTGGGAGTTTTATTCTGAAAATGTAGTTGTTTCTCAAGAGGACAGCAATAGCGCTGAGAGTGATTGCAAGCTCTGACTCTTAAGTAATGCTTGAGTTTGATTCTTGTGGCTTTTGTGCTGCATATCATCTACAACTGACAAACACTTTTGAAAATTGCAAACAAGTCCCCTAATGTCAATCTACTGTATGGAATTGGAGCTGTTTTTCTTGACTGTTGGTCGTGACTTCAAAAGCACAGCCAGAAAATTCTTCTAGCGAATGTGCATTGACTGGATAACAAGCTTTGCAGTTTAAGGTTGCAAATCTCTTCTCGACGAGAACCGAATTGCTGCAATGCGTCAGCCTAACAGAAACCTGAATGTCTGCAGAGAACTCGGTTCTCAAGCCAAAGACCTCCCAGGAAAAAGCAGAAAAGTGGTGTTTTTGATAATTTCTGGTGTGACTGGCAGAATGTACACTATTTTGAGTTGTTTTGTCATTTCTTAGGTATCCAATCACTCACTCTCCCTGTCTGTGGTCCAACATGTTTTAAAGGGGTCCTATTATGCTCCTTTTCAAAGTGTTTATTTTGTTTTGGGGGTGTACTAGAACATGCTCTCATGCTTGGTGGTTCGAAAACACATTAGTTTTCCGAAAAAACAAAATGTGTTGTGATTGGTTAGTTGTCCCACTGTGTTGCGATTGGCGAACAGCTTAGACGGTGTTTCAGTGCTGCCACACCCTTGTCAAAGCAGTTAGCGCAAGCTATATTAATAGTGCATCTTACGTTTTAAATATGGATATTTTTCTTACAAAAACGCATCGATTCCCTACAGGAGACTCCCGGCAGCCATGTGAGGCACTTTTTATCATGGATGGATGCATTTTATTAAACTTTATTAGACTCCGATTGCATTCGCCTGAAAGAAGGAAGTCATATACACCTAGGATGCATGGAGGGAGAGTAAATAATACGCAACAGTAGTGTTGGGTCCCATCCTCAGCCTGCGAGATCGCCGATACACAATATTATCATGCTAATTTATTTAATTATTTTACATACTTAGTTTCATTGCCCAAAACCAGCTCCAGCATAAGGCTAAAAGCAGCCTAACATTATCAAAGAACATCATCACTGATCAGTCTAGCCTATTCTAGTGCAAGTTCATGCATTTTAAAAAACACCTGCGTTATAAGTGAAGCTATCTACACTGTATGATGAATAATCTCTTACCACGTTACGGCTCCGACGCAGCAACCGGAGTAGATCGCGGCTTCGGCATGTGTTTCGACCCCCTGTACTGCACATGTCTGCGGCGCGTTACAGCTCTGAAGCGGCCACTCAAGTCAATGCTTGTGTTTTTACCCGCCGCGCTGCGGTTCGTTGAAGCGGTTCTCGCACTGTATCGCTAAAGTTTGTCTAATCCCCCACCTCGTCCCTACACACCCCCCAACAATTCGAATTTCCGTAGGCGGGATTTAATTTAATGATATTCTTAATAACCGCGATGTGACATCATTGCATGCAGAAAACAAACGCTGTAGTCCGTTCGTTGTAGTTCTTGAAAAGAGATTTTTTTAAAGAACGAAATATCTCCCTTTGGAGTGGACTTTGAGATTTGTAACTTTGTAGATCTTTTTTATGCCCAAGGATACACACCACACACTGACTAAAATTCAAAAAGTGAAAAAGCATAATAGCACTCCTTTAAACCGTTAAGGGACAGATTTTTAAGAACAGAGACACAGCCAGATAACGTTTTCATTCTCAGTGAAATGCTTTTGACTCTTGTGTGTCTCGTGACCGATTGCGTCATGCTAATGTTTGGGAGTATCTTTCTGAATGGGATGTGAGTGCGTTAACGGAGCGAGATCAATTTCAGCGATTAAAACCTTCTGTTATTTGCATAAAGATATCGTCCGGCTTCAGAAGACTCGGAATGCAACAGAACTTGTTTGTAATGCTTTTATACTACTTGTTTAAGGTCAGTTTTTGCAATACATACCTGTGGCTGTACTTATATTTGCCTGTTGAGTGTTTTATATTGTTCAGAAGTGGGTAGGTTTAGGGTAGGGGTGGGGTTAGGTGCTCCAATGAAAGTATTGGAGTATTTATATAAAATAATTTCTATTTTTACAAATGCATGCAAACCATTAAATTAAGACAAACAACAGAAAACAATGGAGAATGCTGTGCATCGAAAAATGATTCTAAAGGGGTACCCTGAGTGTCAAAAAGTGACGCCAAGGGGTCCTGACCAAGTGTCAATATATGACGAGTTGGAAGTGAGAACGTGTTTACTACACATATTGAAGCAACCACGTCTGCGTCTGCGCAGAACATGCAGGATTCATATTTAAATGGTATTTAAATGGCTCGAGCCCCGAATGATTAGCCCTAGTGACGCCCCTGGTTTGAGCAAACTCCCCACCACAATCATTTCCTTGTAATAGACTCCTTAGCCTTTACTGCCTAATGGTTTGCCAGCTGATGTACCTTTGGATAATATGATTGAAAAGCTAACAACCATCAGTGTAGTAACAGTTTATTCTTTGCATGAAAACGCTTCAATTAGCCTAACTGAACACTGGGTGTATTACAACTTCAGGATTATATTTGTATAGACTCAGATGTAAAGAAGCTTTTAGCACAGTGGTGGCCACTAGCGGAGTGAACTGTCAGCAGTGATAAGGTATAGCTAAAAGCGATCCAGAGCAACCTTACGAACTTAGTGTAGTGTCTTACCACATTATTTTAATGTATTATCCGAATTATGAACACACTGATTTTTAGTGCAAACAGTTTTACCGTTTACTGCCCATTCTTCTCATTATTTCCCTATAATGGATAATAAACCAGAAGTCTCACCCATGGGCTTAGTTCTGCAAATTAGCGTAGGGTCGCAAACGAGTCGATGATAATCGGGTGTGTGTTTTCTGCTTACAGTCCAGGTGCAAAATTGAGACGGGGCCTGGAGGGTGGTTCTTTTAATACTCAGTTCTTTTGGTACATTTGCTATGTGGCATTATTTTTATATTATTTAATATAACTAATAACTAAATTTAAAATGAAAACAAACATTAAAATGAATTCAAAATTCATCACAGCATTTGTATCTTATTTCTGAGAGTGTAGTAAACCCCACTGGAGTGCCATGGATTATTGGTTTCATAGCATATGATGTCATTTATGCGGTGGGAGTGTTTAAATAGCTCCTGATTTTTAAACATCTGTGTTTAAATGTGAAAATAAATGCATGTTATAAAAACAAAACCCCTTTGAAACTAATATGTTCTCTCCTCTTCAGGTCCAGCAGTACCAGTAGGTGTGGATGTACAGGTAGAAAGTTTGGACAGTATCTCAGAAGTAGATATGGTAAGAAAAGTTTAATTGTTTGGTTAGTAATTATTATGAATTGTTCATTATAATGCAGTGGATATTTCATTCCAAAAATTTTTTACAAAGAGAAAATTAAGCCATAAAATTTTTGCTTTGCATTGTTCTCATGGCCATTAATTCTTTCTTTCTGAACACTATTTTTAAAATCAAAATCAGCATTAATTAAACTCAGCCCGTTAAAAATGATGAATTGCACATATACTTTACCGTTTGAAATAATGTAGGACTTTTGACCATTACTGTAATGGGAATGTGATTATCAACATTAAAGTAGGCTACTTGTCCAAATGTCATCAGGGAGATTGCATGGATTATATATGAATCTCAGCATTTATGATTAACCTTTCCTTCTAAAAGCATCAGAAATGTATCTAGATATGGTTTTATTTGTCATATCAGTGCCGATGTTTACGAGTGAGCGTGGATTTGATCTTACATAACATGCTAGAGGATAATCCATGAGGTTCACGCAGTGACATCACTGAGAATCAGCCAATCAGGATCAGTTCATCCGGTTTAATGAAGGCTGGTAAAAATGCTGACATCCCTCAGTAATGCCAACAGATGGTAATATTTCACAAAGCTTTAAACAGTTTGGAAATGCAAGTCAACACCTTGCATAAAAGCTTTTTTATTTCAGGTTTAAATCAGACTAAGCAAATTTGTTTTGTAACCACATCCACATTGTAACAGTATCAGAACACACAGACAATAAAAATAAGATGAGAATAAAAATACACATATGTAATTATAAATAGACAAAAATTAGAAAAATAAATTGAGAAATAAATAAGTGGTATGTACAGTTGTGCTATGATGATAGAATAGAATAGAATAGAATAGAATAGAATAGAATAGAATAGAAAGAGATACCCTTACAAAAAAGAAGTTTATTCAAGTGTGCTATTAGTATAAACTGTAACTTTATGGGATAAAATGTGACCCATAAAGAGGTAACAATGACTGTCAAGCTTTGGAGTGTTGATTGACATTTTGATAATCACTCTGAATCCAATAGTCTTTTTTCAGCTTTTTGTTTAAAATGTTGTTTATTTATTCTTTTTTTATTATTAATTATGAAACTTACACACATTCAGGTGTTTATAAAAAAAGAATGCATGAAGCTAAACTAAAATGTTTTTGTTTACAAGCAGATATCCTGTTCTTTGTTTTGATGTTTTGTATGTTCAGATATTCATATAACAAAATATACAAATTAATACCTAATAGGGACATAGTAGTGTACTTAAAGTATGATGCAAAGTTCGCTTAAAGAAAACTTATGAGTATATTTGCAGTATAAAACTACTAAACTAGTAGTTTACTGGGACTATACTTCAAAGTGTACTAAAAATGTACTAAAAGTATTTAATTAGTAAACTATCAGCATACCTATAAGTTCACTTTTAGTATAGTTGCAGTACAAACTAAAACAGATATAAACTAGTTGTGTACTCAAAGTTTGCTGTTATACTTAAAGTTTCCTTAAATGTATACTTTTATTATCTAGAAAGTGGGCCAATTTAGTCCCAAGGAGTATTGATATAATACATTTACAAGTATACTACTAGCACACTGACATTTTTATACTTACTGCATAAAGTATACTTAATAATATTCTCAAACTTTACTTAAGTATACTTAATGAAGTAAACTTGAAGTATACTTTTTTTTGGTAAGGGTAGAGATGCAGGGATATGCTAGGATGGGGGTGGTAACAAATAAATAAAAGGTTATTGCATATTTTTATTGCACAATGGGGGGAACATTTAACTGTTCATAAGGTGGATTGCCTGGGGGAAAAAACTATTCTTGTGCCTGGTTGTCCTGGTGTTTGCGGCTCTGTGGCAAAAGTAGTAAAAGTTCAAAGAGGAGATGACTTGGATGTAAGGGATCCAGAGTGATTTTCTGAGCTCTTTTCCTCACTCTGGATGTATACAGTTCTTGAAGGGTGGGAAGGGGAGCACCAGTAATCCTCTCGGCAGTCCGAACCCTTTGCTGTAATCTTCTGGTGTCTGATTTTGTAGCTGAGCTAAATCAGACAGTTTTTGACAGTTGATGTGCACAGAACAGACTCGATGACGACTGAGTAGAACTGTTTTAGCAGCTCCTGTGGTAGATTGAACTTCCTCAGCTGGTGAAGGAAGCATGACCTTTGTTGGGCCTTTTTTACAATGGAGTTGACGTGACTGTCCCACTTCAGGTCCTGGGAGATGACAGGTCCCAGGAATTTGAATGTCTCCACTGTAGCCACAGTGCTGTCCATGATGCTGAGTGGGGAGAGTGCAGGGGGGTTCCTCCTGAAGTCCACTATCATCTCTACAGTTTATAGTGTGTTGAGCTCCAGGTTGTTAAGACTGCACCACACACCCAGCTCTTGAACCTCCTTGTATGAGGCCGATGAGTGTGGTAAAAGGTGTGCACTTACAGTCATGTGAAAAAGTTAGGACACCCTATTTAATTTCATGGTTTTCTGTATCAGGACATAATAAAAATGATCTGGTCCTTGGCAGGTCTTAAAATTTGGAAAATAAATCCTCAGATAAACATCATCACATGACATATCACACAGTGTCATTCAACTGCCTGTAGATCACTTTAAGCAGCAATAACTTGAAACATTCATTTTCTGTGTGACTTTATCAGTCTCTCACATCGTTCTGGAATTTGGACCACTCTTCTTTTCAACGTTGCTCCAGTTTATTGAGATTTGTGGGCATTTGCTTATGCACAGCTCACACCACAGCATTTTAGATAGAAGAGGCTTTCTTCTGCCAAGCCTTCCAAAGGGGTGTGATATTTAAATGACGATTGTTTTCAGCCGCCACATTTATCAGCATATGACCATTCGGATGAATGAATCTGATGAATCTGGTGTGAGCCGTTTACAGAGCTCTTCATCACAAAAGTTGAAATAGCCGAGATTGGTTAAAAACGTATGATTTTTTGTGATATTACACAATATATTTCAACACTTTGAAATGGCAGAAAGGAAAATAAATCGTAATTTAAAACCATCATTTAATCAGGACATCCCTACTGATAAAGTGCTACTTAGCAGCAATCAGAATTACAGTCAGTGTTGTGCTGAAGGGGAAGATCTGGAAATGCTGATACTGGATGAGAAGGAATTTCCTGCACTACCGGTGACCCCGAGCGAATCACCTGTGGCTAAAAAGAAAACAACTCAAGTACGAACAAGTCAGTCTGATTCTGACATTATTGGCATGCTGTCCCAGCTGATTAATGAAAGATCTGATAGCATCGAAAAATTGGTGCGTGGCAACACAGAGAGAATTCATGAGCTGAGCAAGAAAATTGACAGTGCATTTGCCAATATCAAAGAGATGGAAAGCAAGGTATGTAAGGTGGAGGGTTGTGTGTTAGAATTGGAAAAGCCAGTCAAAATGCTTCAACAGCGAATGGATGAGTTGGAATCCTATGCAAGGCAATGGAATTTGAGTCCCGGAAAATAAGGACGAAAACGTGCAGTCCGTGAAGATTTGTCATTCCGTCTTACCTGGAGAGTCAGTCAGAGTCAGTCACTCTCGGAAGTAATAGAGCATGTATAGAGCAGAATGTACGTCATTGCGCACTGCATTTTGGGTAGTCGCAGTCATGTTTTAGGATACGTTAAATAGCGTACAATGACAACAAATACAAATCAGCAGAGGAAAAAAATACAGTATTTGCGTTAATATTTTTAAGAGCTGCTTGCCTAGAATAAATGTAGTAATATTTGAATCAGTTGCGTTCATTTGAGCACGTGTGGCTAGAACACGACACATACACACTCACAGAAATTATGCAGCTGCCATCTACTGTAACCACACACAGGACCGAACTGATTTCTTTTGCAGTTTTTAATAACAAGGTGGCACTAATATATATGCCAGATAAAATAAACACACCATAGCTTGATCTCAGCCAGTTGATCATGTAAGTGAACCACCGCTCTGCACATTTTGTGTGTATCTCAGATGTCTGTTCTATTCAAAAGTAAGTGCCCTGCGAACTTCAAATATTCCACCCTGATTCCAATTCGAAGACAGCGTATATGTTCCATTCAGCCAGCATTAAAGTGTGTGAGACATTAATTGAAATTGCATTTATTTACAGAGGTATATGATGTCACACTTCTCTAGTAAGTTTAGTCTGTGTGTGAAGACGATGCAGGTGGTGGCGTAGCGCAAATCCATGAATAAATATTCCTAAGTAAAGTAAACTTCAACTGATTTCCCCTGCTCAGGGAGTAGGGAGCAATGAACATTGCGTAGGGACCATGTCAATCGGAACACAGTTCAGTCATGGAGCTCTTTTTGAACTAGCTGGTTATCTGAATCATGCTAAATAAAAGAGGCATGCAACAATGGTACGTGAGGACCAGAATTGAGAAACGCTTATGTATTTAATCATATATCATCTTGCCCTAATTTCATTAAGGAATAAAGTGCATTATATTGTGAAAGCATTACACCAAATAAGTTTTACTGGATTTAAATTGAACAAATACACAATTTCTTACAAAAAGCTGCTGAACAGTAAATCAGATGAGTTGCTCGCAATGAGCCACATCACAAATTAAAGTACATTTCCAAACGTGTTATTCAAAGCCATTGTGTTGTTTCAAGCTGAAAAGCATAAAATTGCACTTCATTTTAGAACCGTTTTCCACTCCGGTCATGACAGCAGATATTGCAGTTCATATCGCAGCAAGCGTTCTCCATCCTAATGTATTTTTAAATGTACAATATAATTTTTAACATCTACCTCCACTGATTACCCAGTCTCTACTGTAGTGTCTGTGTCCGAAAGTCCGAGAATGCCGTGCGCTGCTGACGTCACGTTCCCATACTCTATTGACGTTGTACACCGACTGGGCCACAAAAGCATGACCGATTCCCATCCACGACCCTTCATACTTCTACATCACACTTCTACTTATCTCAAAGCCAATGGATTTCTCTTTAAGGAAGGCTTCTCTAAAGGTGATTGAGAGAGGCGTTCCAAACTGTGGCCGTTTGTGAAGCAGGTGTGGGATGCGGGAAAAACGACATTCTTCACGGGGGCTCGAGAGTTTATTCAAGGGGAAGGAGAAATCAAGATATGAGTTTCTCTGGATCTTCCAGACTGTTCAGTAGGCAGTGCACTTTACTGTGCTGTTTTAAGCTGCTGGAAGCAGTCTTTTGAGTTGCTACACGGACTAAATCTAAAGAACTTGTTTGGAGTCTTGACTTTTTATTTTTGTTCTCAGTGATGTGGCTCGGGCAAGCTACGTACATTGTTCTCGTTTGCACTTTGAACTTTAATCTATTCCTTACTTTTTGTATTATTTTTGTTATACAGTGCTGCTTGAAAGTTTGCGAACCTTTTAGAATTTTCTGTATTTCTGCATAAATATGACCAAAAAGTTAATCAGATTTTCACACAAGTTTTAAAAATTTACAAAGAAAACCCAATGAAACAAATGAGATGAAAATATATACTATGTCAATTATTTATTATAAAAAATTATTAAATATTTGTGAGTTGCAAAAGTATGTGAATCTCTAGGATTAACAGTTAATTTGAAGGTGAAATTATAGTCTGTCTGTTCAGAAGTGTTTTCAGTCAATAGGATGACAATTAGGTATCACTTTATGCCCTGATTTATTTAAAGAACAGGGATCTATTAAAGTCTGATCGTGTTTGTGAAAGTGAATCATGGCACAAACAAAGGAGATCTCTGAGGACCTCAGAAACAGAGTTGTTGTTGCTCATCAGGCTGGAAAAGGTTACAAAACCATCTCTGAAGAGTTTGGATTTCACAAATCTTCAGTCAGACAGATTATGTACAAATGGAGGAAATTCAAGACCACAGTTACCCTCCCCACAAGTGATCGACCAACAAAGGTCACTCCAAAGCAAGATGTATAGTAGTTTCCGAGGTTGCAGAAAACCCCAGGATAACTTCTGAGCAACTAAAGACCTTTTTCCACATTGGTTAATGTTGAAGTTCATGAGTCCATCATCAGGAGAACAATGAACAACTGTGGTGTGTATGGCGGGGTTGCAAGGAGAAAGCCACAACTCTCCAAAAAACACTGCTGCCTGTCTGCAGTTTGATAAAGATCATGTGGACAAGCCAGAAAGCTATTGGAGAAATGTTTTGTGGACAGATGAGACCAAAATATAATTTTTGGTTTAAATGAGAAGTGTTATGTTTGGAGAAAGAAAAACACTGCATTCCAGCATAAGAAGAACCTTATTCCATCTGTGAAACATGGTGGTGGTAGTATCATAGTTTGGGCCTGTTTTGCTGTATCTGTAACAACTTGCTATCATTGATGGGACAATAAATTTTGAATTATACCAGCAAATTCTAAAGGAAAATGTCAGGAAATCTCTCCATGAACTAAAATCTAAAGAGAAAGTGTGTCATGCAGCAAGACAATGACCCCAAGTGCATACATCATTCTACCAAAAAATGGTTTAACAACAACAAAGCGAATGTTTTGGAATGGCCGAGTCAAAGTCCGACCTTAATCCAATTAAAATATTGTGTAAGGACCTGAAGCAAGCAGTTCTTAGAAGGAAACCCATCAACATCACATGGTTCAGGTGTTTCTGTACTGAAGAATGGGCTAAAATTTCTACAAGTCATTGTGCAGGACTGATCAGCAGCTACAAAAAATGTTTCCTGCTGTTATGGCTTCAAAAAGGGGTCACAACAGATACTGAAAGCAAAGATTCACAAACCTTTGCACCTCACAAATATTTAACACTGGATCATTTTTCTCAATAACTAAATGACAAAGTATATATTTTTGTCTTGTTTGTTTGATTGGATTGTCTTTGTCAACTTTAAGGACTTGTGTGAAAATCTGATGATGTTTGGCGTTATATTTATACAGAAATATAGAAAATTCTAAAGGGTTCAGAAACTTTCAAGCAGCACTGTATGTCTTTGTCCATAATTTCACTTAATACTAGGGGGTTAAGAGAAATTGTTAAAAGAAAAGCTTTATTTTTATTCACAAAACAGCTTAAAACTTATTTTCTTTCAAGAAACACACTCTGTAGTTGATGTGATGCTCCTTTAATTTGTATTTAGACATACCTGTGGCAAGTAACAGGTGTGGACAATATAGTAATCACACTTGCAACCAGTTAAAATGAAGAATGTTGGTAACCAGCCATTAAGATATATATGTATATGTATTTTTGTAGTTTTAGGAGACAAACATTTATATATTCATTTATATAAGCTTTTATATAAGCTTGAGAGTCTAACCATTGTACACTTTTCATACAGGACTTCACCATGACCCTGTACCTCAGACACTACTGGAAGGATGAGCGATTGTCTTTTCCCAGTAAAACCAATAAAAGCATGACTTTCGATGGTCGACTTGTGAAAAAAATCTGGGTTCCTGATGTGTTCTTTGTCCATTCCAAACGATCCTTCATCCATGATACCACCACGGAGAACATCATGATTAGGGTATATCCAGATGGACATGTGCTCTACAGCCTCAGGTTTGGACAACATTTACGCTAGAATACCAGCACACATGTTTGGACAATGCATTGCAAACCTTACCATGCATGCTTGCATACATGTCATGTTTATTCTGCTGGCATAATTATGTTTGATGGTTGTATGGTTTTTTTTTTTTTTTTTTTTTCATTTCAGGGTGACTGTAACTTCAGCATGTAATATGGACTTCAGTCGGTTTCCACTTGACACGCAGACCTGCACGTTAGAGCTGGAGAGCTGTGAGTGACTTGCAGTTCTTCTGACTTTAAAGGAATAGTTCACCCGAAAATATAAATTTGCTGAATATGTACTCAGTCTCATCAGATTTGGAAAAATGTAGCATTCCATCACTTGCTCACCAATGCATCCTCTGCAGTGAATGGGTGCCGTCAGAAACAGCTGATAAAAACCCACAATAATCCACAAGCAATCCACACAACTTCAATCCATCAATTAACATCTTAGGAAGTGAAAAGTTGTGAGTTTGTAAGAAATAAAACCATCATTAAGATGTTTTTTTTTTAACTTTAAACCATTGGTTCTGAGTCCTCTGTGCATAATATTGCTCTCTCCAGTAAACATTTACATCTTGGATGGCCTGAGAGTACATTTTCAGCAAATGTTCATTTTTGTAAGAACCATTTCTTTAGTGAGTTCTTGAACTATTTCTTTAAATATTACATCAGTGCCTCTGCAAACATTGGTTCATGTGCTTTCTGTCCAGATGCTTACACTGATGAAGATCTGATGCTCTACTGGAAGAGTGGAGATGAATCACTAAGCACGGATGACAAGATCTCGCTGTCTCAGTTCCTCATTCAGAAGTTTCACACCACCTCCAGACTGGCCTTCTACAGCAGCACAGGTGCAGATACCTAATTTTAAATAGTAAACTAGGCAGTTTGTTTTCAGTTTCAGCAGATACAAGCTGTCTAGTAGTGCATGACATGTTGTCACTTTGGTTTGTTTATTAGTTTGCCAGACATCTTGCACAAATACCATTTTGTTGCATGCATATAAAGTGCAAAAACAATTTATTTGGCATCTGACTTCAGCAACTTTGTCATCAGTGGCCACTTTTTGCATGCATTTTATATGTACCCTTAATTCAGGAATAATGGTAATGTGATTATGCTCTTCAAACAGCAGTGTTAAATCAACACAGCTCAGTGTTTATGTGTTTCATCTCTACAGAGAGCAAAAGTAATACTAAACCAGTGTTGCTGTTAATTAATAAAAAGGTTCACACTACAAGTGATGACTGGCCGTTAGTAATGACACCTGCTTTTATTAAGCATAAAGAGACAGAAAAGAAAACAGTGACAGTTTGTGAAAATTGAATTAACAGTTATTTCTTGATGAGAGTTTTTTTTAATGTATAATCGCCAAATGTGCTCAGTGTTTATGCATTTTTAATTAAGAATTTTTTTCTCGCAGGTTGGTACAATCGTCTTTACATCAACTTCACTCTGCGTCGTCATATCTTCTTCTTCCTGCTTCAGACGTACTTTCCCGCCACTCTGATGGTCATGCTGTCATGGGTGTCCTTCTGGATCGACCGTCGAGCTGTTCCTGCACGAGTCTCATTAGGTGAATTCATTGGGGAAACCATTGGGATTGTTTAGCTGAAATGTGTCCAGGATTTCATAACCAATTATTGCTGAGGAAAACAGTTCTACATAACAAATTATAATGTTGTGGAGCAAGGTAAGGCTGGTGGAGATGTGGATATATGCACAGGTTATGAATAAATACAACAAACAAGAACAAACAATAAACCCAAAACACAAGGAACAAAGAAAAGAAACATTGTTTATTATTGTTCTGTTTTTAAATTAAAATTAAAAACTATTTAGCATGAGTTCATAGGTAAATTAAGAAATGACAGCTTTCTGAGAACTCAAGACTTGCGTACATGATTTTAAACTTTTGATGTTTTAATGAACTTTTAATGAAATTTTTTTTTCATTTAAGTGTTGCCACTGGGCAAATATAATAACTGTAAAAGTTTGCCATTGCATCAGCACCGGTTACAGCGGTTGCATGTTAAATTGCCACTGCAATTAAAAATTCTGCAGTGCACCAGTGTTGGGAAAGTTACTTTTAAAAATAATGCATTACAATATTGCATTACACCACAAAAAAACAAATTGCATTACTTGCAATACTTAAATCGAAAGTAAAAGTTATCCCCAACACTGCAGTGTACATGTAAAGGAAAGAAAGAAAGAAAGAAAGAAAGAAAGAAAGAAAAAGACAGAAAGAAAATTCTCAAACACTATTGAACATTTAGGGCTACAACCTAACAGCTCTTTTCTTTCTTAAAACTTATAGAAACCTTTTTGTTAACACTTGGGGGCATTTTCAAACTAAAAACAGAAACAAATTATGGCTTTTCATTTACACAACAGCTGTGTTTTGGTAGCCTGAAAATGCAAACTTTTAAAAGTAGCTTTCAAAAGTTTTTGAAAATGATACCATTAACGTCTCTGTATAAACTACAAAAAAGCAAATTTGTGAAAATGGTGACGTCATGCTAATACGTATGGCATGGTAAGTCTGTAGGAATGTGCACAGGCATGTAGTGATTCTTTACAAACTGACATCGCCAACTACTGGGCTGAAATGTATAGTACAGGGTTTTTAGTCATTTTCACAAATCTGTGTGAGTGGGATTTGTCATCAGTATGCAAAGCTTTTCAAAAATGTAAAAGGAAAACCTTTTCTGTTGTTAGTACATCAGTGTCATGTAAACATACCCTTAGCAGTCAAATCAAATTGTAGACATTTTACACTAAATTTGATTAAAATACAAAATAACTTTGTTGTTGTTGATTCTGCCCTGTGGTACACCAGTGCATAGTTGGTGTGGAGATGAAATAGAGACAAACTGAAGAATGAAAACAGTCAAAACTCTGACAGTTCTTAGCAAAATTTCACTGTCATTTCCTGTAGGCATCACGACGGTGCTCACCATGTCCACCATCATCACTGGAGTGAACGCCTCCATGCCCAGAGTCTCCTACATTAAAGCTGTGGACATTTATCTGTGGGTCAGCTTCGTCTTTGTCTTTTTATCAGTACTTGAGTATGCTGCTGTAAACTATCTGACCACAGTGCATGACGGGACAGACCGCAAGTCAAGGGAGAAGGTAATATGCAACTCATTTTCAAGTTTATTCAAATAACCTCATAGTTTTCCTAATAATCATTTTCATCATTACTTGCTTTCATTTGCCTTTATTTTCTCACATTTGTGATGTTGGCTTGACAAAAAATACATTTTTTCTATATTGTATTAAGCTATTGTTTTCATAAGGTGTCTAGCAACATCTTGGAAACATACCAAAACAAATTTACATTAATCAATCAAAAAATTGTCACCCTGTGGTTTAAATGGGTTTTATATGTTCAAAATATGGATGTCATTTTAAAAATATGCAAATTACCAGCAATAAGTTAATACAACCTTTTATTTACATAAGGCAGCATTTGACTTGGCTATTTGGACTAGTAAAATGATTAGTCATGCAAATCATCATTTATATAAAAATGTAAAAATGTAAAAGTTTTCAAATTTAATTGCATACCTGTTGCTGCCATAATAATGGCCCTTGTCAAATGTTTACGTAATTTCCATTTTTTTCTTGAAACTACAGATATAGTTGAGCGGTAATGTAATATTAATTTTTAAAATGCATCCACATACTACGGTACTTGGCAATTGTAAAAAAAATATATATATATATATACACACACACTGCCCTCCATAATTATTGGCACCCCTGGTTAAGATGGGTTCTTTAGCTTGTAATAAATTCAGTTTTGTTCTAAATAAATATAGGACCACAATGAAAAAAAGAGGAAAATCCAACCTTTAATTCAAGTGCATTTATTCGGTGGGAAAAAAATCCCACATTAAGAAATAATTCTTTTACATCAAATCATGTGAGCAACAATTATTAGCACCCCTGATGTTAATACTTTATACAACCCCCTTTTGCCAACAAAACAGCACCTAATCTTCTCCTATAATGTTTCACAAGATGGGAGAATACAGAAAGAGGGATCTTCGACCATTCCTCTTTGCACAATCTCTCTAAATCATCCAGCGACCTGAGTCGTCTCCTCTGCACTCTCCTCTTCAGCTCACTCCAAAGGTTTTCAGTGGAGTTGAGGTCTGGGGACTGAGATGGCCATGGGAGGAGCTTGATTCTGTGTCTGGTGAACCATTTCTGTGTAGATTTGGCCACATGTTTAGGGTCATTATCTTGCTGAAAGACCCAGTGACGACCCATCTTCAGCTTTCTGGCAGAGGCCACCAGATTTTGCTTTAAAATGTCCTGGTATTTCAAAGCATTCATGATGCCATGCACCCTAACAAGGTTCCCAGGGCCTCTGGAAGAGTAACAGGCCCACAGCATCACCGATCCTCCCCTATACTTCACAGTGGGCATGAGGTGCTTTTCTGCATACTCATCTTTTGTGTTCTGCCAGACCCACTTAGAGTGTTTGTTGCCAAAAAGCTCTATCTTGGTCTCATCTGACCAAAGCACACAGTCCCAGTTGAAGCCCAGTTGAAAAAGGTTTTTACCGTGCATGCCTCCCAAACAGCTTGTTGGCATGTAGATAGCGACTGATGGTTGTTTTGGAGACTTTGTGACCCCAAGATGCTATCATTTGTTGCAATTCTTTAACAGTGAGCTTTGGAGAACTTTTTATTTCTCTTACCATCCTCCTCACTGTGCTCGGAGGCAAAATAAACTTGTGTCCTCGTCCAGGCTTGTTTACCACTGTTCCAGTTGTTTTAAACTTCTTAATGATTCCTCTGATAGTAGATATGGGCAGGTGCAGGCGAGTGGCTATTTTCTTGTAGCCATTGCCTGACTTGTGAAGGTCGACACACATCTGCCTCACTTGAATAGTGTGTTCCTTTGTCTTTCCCATGTTGAAGAGTGGATAAGAGAAATGGCCTCTGTGTCACGTCATATTTATACCCCTGGGAAACAGGAAGTGATGAATTACTAATTAAATCTAGATTTCTAGATACTCTGATCAACTCTGTAAACTACTGTAGAAATGAACATTTATTTCCTAGGAATTGTTAGGGGTGCCAATAACTGTGGAACAGGTGATTGTATGAAAAATAATTATTTCTTAGTCAGGGATTTTTTTCCCCTTAAAATTCACTTGAGTTGAAGGTTACATTTTTCTACAATTTTCAGTGTGAGAGTATGCTTCTGCAATAAAAATTGAATTTATTTTAAGGCTTTTAACACATCTTAACCAGGGGTGCCAATAATTATGGAGGGCAGTGTATATATATTTATATGAAGAGTTCATATAACCATCTCGGTTAAAAATGAGATAATGATACTGAGTGAATGCTCCTGACACATAGTACACGTCCATCAAATTCAATCAGAAGTACCAGTACTAACATAGAAACCTATACAAAGTAGCCAGAATGAAATGCTAATTTTAAAGAAATACATCAGATGTATTTAGAGGCTTTTGCATCTTAACTCTTTATATATACATACATATATACATATATATATATATATATATATATTTTTTTTTTTTTTTTTTTTTTGATCCATTCTTGTATAGTAGTTAAATTATAACACATCCTTGGTGCTTGCCATTAATATGGTGGGATTGTAGGAGAAAAATGCCAACATTCTGGATTTGGATGGCAATAAAATCAGACTTGAAATTTCCTGTGATGTAAAACTGCATCTTGTATTTACAGTTTGACGTAAAGTTTGTGTATAAAAGTAATATTCACCATTTGGAATATTTCTAAATGTTACATTTTCTAAATGTTAATGGAAGTGTTTGTGTTTTTCCATTTTAGCGTTTGCCCTGTACATGTGACATATCCCACGCAAGGACTATGATGCTGGATGAAGCGTACAGTAAGCCTGATAGCAATGGTCTGGCAGGATATACGCAGGCTCCTGTCTCCTCTGAGGAGGCTGCAGATAAACAGGACCACATGGTGGTGTGCCTGTCTTTGGCAAATGAGGCCACCGGAGTCAAGAAGAAGACCCTCCGAGGCTTCCGTATTATCCAAAACACTCATGTCATTGATGCCTACTCTCGCATGATCTTCCCAGGGGCCTTTATATTCTTCAATCTCATTTATTGGTCTGTGTACTGCTGAGTTGCCTTGCAAAGGGATTGTGGTTGTAGTGTGTTATACTATTTATATTAACAAAAGTAAAAGAAACTGTTATTTGTTATTGATTGAAAGTAATGAGACAGCACAGGTAAACAACATCATGACATACCATAAGGCATGTACAACCAGCTAGCAAATGTACATTATTTAATAAGAAAGATGTATATGTGAGAATACTGTATTTGCAGTTTTTTAATTACTTTGGTACTTTTTTTTTTCAAAAGTAAGTGGTAAATTTTTTAAACTCTTTGTTTTACATATTCAATTTAAAATCACTTGGTGCTGAATGAATGTCAATGTACTATTAAACAATAGATTAGTAGACATTACACTTACAAAAGCCATAATAAAACATATTTAAAGTAAAATATGATTAAAGAACACATCAAACATCAGTATTTTTACAACACTACAATGGTTGCATTGTTAGTAAATTTAAGCTCTTTACTCTAAATGGAGAATCTCAAATGAATTAACACCAAGCCTGTCCCCAATATTTGGCCATACATTTTCTCCAAGATCACAGTGAATATCTTCTTTGTTCAAGCACTATGGGAAAAACCTTCTGGCATGACAAATCTGGGCTTGACATTGCAGTGCAGTTATGTCATTGCAAGCCTAATCCATGGCGTGAAGGGTGACATGCTCATGGGGATGGTGATTGTACAGCTTTCACCTTCAAGGAGAAGAGTTTCTCAAATAGGTTAAAGAAAGGGGAGTATGGTGGGAGATGCACAGTAGGATCTTGAACCGAGGCTGAGCCTGAAACCATTCCAAAAACATCTCTGCGTGATGGAAACTGCCATTGTCCCATACAATAACATAACAGATATCTGACAGTTCATTCAAATAGCCACACATATTGAGATGTTTCCCCCATGTTGTCCAGGCCAAAAATCTTTGCCTAATCTCTACCTATGTTCCTTTGTCGAGCACCATGCCCATCTTTTTAGCTGGGTCTGCATCTTTTTTGGAATTGCTCAGATTCTTCTGCAGTTTCTCCAAAATGAATCACATTTTTGAGGGCCTAAACATGCAATAAAAAACTCATGAAACTTTGCACACATGCCAATAGTGGTAAAAAATTACATTCTATATGGATTTCAGAAGTGGGTGTGGCAAAATGGCTCAATAGCACCACCTATAAAATTTCAACAAAGTGCCCCTCCAGCTATATTTCACATACATCTATGAAATTTGGTAGACACAAACACAGTGATACCTACAGAAAATGTCCCCTGGTATGAAGTCCAAAACCCAGCAGGTTGTTATTTATTTAGTCTGTTATTTTGAATTATGCCGTTTTTGCCATTTCAGGCATTGTATTTAAAGTAGTCATCGGATGTCCATTTTCCTCAAGTTGATATGATTCTTTAGGGTCTTAATGAAAAGTCTCTAATATACTTTGATTAAAAATTCTCAATGGTAGTGTAAAACAACACCCTTTTTACCTTGTCAAAATGAGCTCTGCAAAAATCATCTCATTCTAAGGGGTTGTTCCTCTAAATGTTAATGAGCTCTGCTGTCCTCGCCCCTCTCTTCTCTCTGTGGAAAGATGATCTTGTTTACTTTAGGCGCATTTAGCTGCATTCAGCCACTAAACTTCCTAACTACCACGTTATAAGGAAAGGTGATCGCAAAGATTTATAAAAAAAAAACGCTTATACACACTTCTGCTGTAAGTGAAGCTGGAACATGAATGATTCGCGTGAACATAAACGGATATATGTAGATCGGGAGGCGCATTCCATTCACAAACAAATGCAATCCACTGCATCTTCAGTGGCTCAGATGTCGGGACTAAGTGACGACCACAATGTTCATTATTACATCCAGCAACACAACACCTCAATTGCTCAATCAGAGATATTCTTGTCTAACTTACATCCCTGCTTCGGCATCGAAACAATGGAGGTCTGACTGTTACAGCTGATCTGAGGTAAGACGCTCATGTCAATCAACTATCGTGGGAGCGGGATCTGTGGGTGTGACGCCATCTGAGAATGGCTCGATTTGAAACGGGATATTATTTTACTGATTAATTAAAAACCACTGCATGGATTTTTATCATTATAGGGTAGATTTGTACATACACTGCCAACACACATTAATGTTCAAACAACATGAAAAAGTGAAGTTTGCATCCAATGACCCCTTTAAACAAAATCCTCCTAGAGATTTAAACAGATCAACACCAAATTTGGTCAGTGTAATCTAAAGCCCTTTGTGATGTTAAATTGTGAAGATCTTGAGTTTTTGTTAAAGGGTGTGTCTGTGGCAGGCTGACAAACTTCAATATTTCGCCATGAAAAAGGAAGTTGTTATAATTCAGGCATACAATGTCCGATCTGCACCAAGAGTCCTGTCCTGAAAGCATGCCCATAATCATATTCAGTTATAGCCATAGCACCACCTGCTGGCAACAGGAAGTGGCATGTTTCATGCTTTAACAAACTGCTCAGAGAGATTAATGACATCAACATTAATGAAACATTAATGACATCAACACTGTATTTGGTCAGTCGACTCTAAATGCCTTTGCGATGTTAAATTGCAATGTCCAATCTGCACTGGACTTCACATGTTTGGTAAGAATCCTGGCCTGAAGACATTTAAAGGCCAATATTCAGTTATAATCATAGCGCCACCTGTTGGCAACAGGATATGTTATGCTTTAAAACATACCGTGTTCAATCTGCTCCAAACTTCATATGTTTGATAAAAGTGCTGGCCTAAAGACATCTACATGCCAATATTTAGTTATAGTCATAGCACCACCAGCTGGCAGCAGGAAGTTTGGCACATATAAATGACTTTGACATATTCCTCCTTATTTTTACCAAATGCATAATGCTCACTGTTCGCTGTTTTCTTAAAGCCTCAGGTTAGCGGTGAGCGCAGGTGCGAGGGCCCTTTCATCGCTGCGTGCAGCTTTCATTTAGTATCATTCTATCCGGACTAAAAACTGCAATTCATACCTTACCACATACAAATTCCCTGATTCCCATTAAGATCAATAAACAAATGTAGTACACTGAACAGGAAGAGATGCAAACTTTGTTTGATAATAATAGCATAATGAAAGGCAATTTTGGAACGTGAATGGAACATTTATATAGATTAAACACTTATATATAGATGATACTTTGTGTGATTTTGTGTATTGTACTAACGTAATTGAAAATATGCTGAAATATTGAAAAATAATGAAAAAAGTAAAACACTAATGTACATCTAAAATCTTAATAAAAAGTCAGAATGTTTTTCGAACTCTTGATCAAATCTCCTTTCTGTGTTCCTAAAATGTGATTGGTTGATTGTAATGTTCTTCCAGAACCAACAAGAATGTAAATCCAGGTTCATGTTGGCCAGAAATTCTTCCTTTTTAGTTGAACTTACTCTGTTGAGGGTTACCCAACAATAGAGTCCCCCAAGGCTCTGTATCTGGCTCGCTTCTGTTTCCATATGCACTTATTAGCACTTGTAGTACAAAACTCAAATCAGTGAAGTTTGTGGATGACATAATGATCATTGGCCTGATCACAGATGGCGCGGAGGAAGTATAAAGAGAGAAAGTTGAAACAAGGACAGTGCATCAGGACAACAACCTCTGACTGAACAATAGTTCAACTATGGAGATAATCATGGATTAAAGGACACCTCAGAGATGAAACGCACACTTACATACACCTGTGGTGTTCATGCCTCCTTTATCAAATATGAAAGATATCTACATGACGTTAAATATCTTGGCCAGCTGCCCTATTGACAATAGCCAACTAATTGCATAATAGCCTGTTATGAAAGTAACTCTGTCTAGTAATGTGAAGTCCTACAGGGTCAGGGAACGTAAGCTCTTTATTAATAAAAGGGAAAAATACAA
Source organism: Labeo rohita (assembly GCF_022985175.1). NCBI lineage: Eukaryota > Metazoa > Chordata > Actinopteri > Cypriniformes > Cyprinidae > Labeo > Labeo rohita. The sequence goes on along the minus strand of NW_026129667.1, from coordinate 645,373 downwards.
ATCTAAATGTGTCCAATCAAAAACACATCAGAGCCCAGATTACAGCCAAATGAACTGGAAACAAAAATGGACCATGGCAGAGCAAAACTAGAACACAACAGATACAGGCCAGATACAATGAAGCCAGTACTCTGACACCAAGAGAAAGTCAAGCACAAGCACAAGACACAACATGGATGCAAGAATCCTGACATTATCATAAACAAGACTAGACAGAAGTAATAGGATCCTGATATCATCTCCCACCTGGTGTCTAAATCAAGGAATTGCACTAAACTACTGTATCTGTACTGGAAAGACTGAAGTATCAAAAAATTAAAATAAGATACTTGTTTTCCAGTACTAAAAAGAAAACCAAAAACCTTTTGTTACTTTAGTCTGTTTTCTCTAGGACTCCTCTGGAAAGTATATTTAATTGACATTAATTAGTGATTATTGTTACATGCTGCTTGATACGCATTTGATTAAAAAAACCTTGAAACCCTAATCAAGCAGTTCAAGCCTTTATGTTGTGTTAAGGCAAAGCTGAGTTTTAAATGAATGTATTATGAAGCAGCAAAAAAAAAAAAAAGTCTGTCCTCAACTGCTTCCTTTTCTCCAATTCTTGTATAACCTATAAACATTGTAGTAGTTCCATGTCTCCCGTTGTAACGTAAAGGTAAGTCAATAATACTTCATGAAGTTTGAGTGATGGATGGAATGCTAATGAATATACTGTCCTTTCAGGTTCAGTGGAGATCATTGATGCTGGGAATGGTGATGGAGCACACAGCTCGAGCGGACACCAGTGAGTATGAAGGTAGGTATCCAGCATGTAGTACCAACACTCAATGAAGACAGGAGTACTAGGATAACAGAAACATGGAGTGAACACAGGAGGCGTCGCAAGAACGTTGGAGCACTGTGAAACAGCCTTAATTCAAAATGAGGCCAGACAATTGTGAAACTCAAGGTGTGTGCGTATATCCTGTGGCTGGTGATGATATGACTGAAGTCAGAGGACCCCGATCACAGTGGCTGACCTCTGCCACGAGGTGTAGAATGATCTGGGTAAAATTCGTGGAGGTCATGAGAGTGGGGCCTAAGGTGTTGTCCATATCCTTCCCAGTCAACCAGGTATTCAAGACGGCCACAGCAGCTCCGGGAGTCCAAGATGTCCTGAACAGTGTAAATAAGTGGAAGTGGGGTGGGGGGGGGTCCTCTGTTTGGCCAGGGTCTGTGGGAGGGAAAAATAGGTGGGTAGTATGGCTTTATCAATGAGACAAATTGAGGAGAACTGAAGAGGTCATTGTAATGGGTAAGTGACTCTATTGACCTTTTTGTAGGGCAGGTGCATCCTCATGTCCTGAGTAGACAACCAGACCTTCTGCCCGGGTTGGAAGTTGGGAGTGTTGGAGCGCAGGGCATTTGCCTGGATCTCTTGCCTGTGCACTGCTCGCTGCAGATGATGGTGAGCAGCATCCCAGACCCTCTCACTCCCCTGGAACTAGTGGTCAACAGATGGTACATCCGATGGTTCCCCGGACCATGGGAACAGAGGAGGCTGGTAACCAAGTACGCACTAGAAGAGAGTGAGTCCAGTGGCAGGTTGACCTACAGATATTCTGCAGATGTTCAGCCCAGCCAATGTACTGGTTCCAGAAGTTCTGGTGGCCATGGCAGAATGTTCGTAGAAATCTCCTGATCTCCTAAATCTTTCTTTCTGTCTGTCCGTTGGACTTTGTATGATAGCCAGATGTTAAACTCAAGGTCACACCTAGGAGGGTGAAGAAGGCATTCCAGACACTTGAGATGAACTGAGGGCCCCAATCAGAGCCAATGTCTTCTGGGATGGGAGAACCTTTAGAGGAATCAGACGACATGATTTTGAGAAATTATATGATATAATCCACTCCTAGGTGTGGCCAAGGGTATTGAGGAATGGGCAGTGGGAGTAATTTGCCAGATGGTAAATGGCGTGGAAGAGAAGCGATCTTGTAGCAGCGAGAGGGTTCCATTGGTCCCTGGATGACCAGTGCCCTTAGATGAGTAAACTGAGTGGATTATGGCAATGCGTTGGGATCTGGGTACATAAATTTAATTTGGCGGCCACCCCGGCGAAGGTTACTAAAAGGCATTGGAGGAGGAGAGTTGTTGATCAAGGGACCACTGAATGGGACTGACCAGGATTTCTTGTGGCAGAATGGACTCAGGATCCTCGTTGGAGTCTTCTTATGGTTGGTGAGGTTCTTATGGTTGGTGAGGACCTGGAAAAGGATGTTGATCTTTCTCCAACCAGTGCCTCCATTCTTCAAGGGCTAACTTGATAGCCAGCAGCTCCCAGTTGCTGATGTCATAGTTCATCTCCGCCAGGGTAAGCTTTCTGAAGAAGAAGGCACATGGATGGAGTTTGTTGAAATCCCCTTTGCACTGCAACAGCACCACTCCTACCCATGTTGTAGAGGCGTCGACTTCAACGACGAAGGGCTTAGAGGGGTCTGGATGGATGAGGAACAGTGCACTGGTGAAGGCTGTCTTCAACTTTTTGAAAACTTCAGCAGCTGATGGTGACCAGGACAGAGAGTTGGGTTTACCTTTGAGAAGGTTGGATAATGTAGACACAATGGAACTGTAATCCTTGATAATGTGGCAGTAGAACTTGGCAAATCTAAAAAAACATTGGAGTTCTTTGGTGGTTGTGGGAGTTGGTCTCTAATCTCTAACTGCTTAAGCCTTCCTCTCGTCGATCTGGATGCCATGTTCACTGATGTTGTACCCAAGGAACTGCACTGAGGACTGATGGAAGGTACATATTTCTAGCCTTGAGGAAGAGGTGATGGTCTCTTAGGCATTGCAGGGCCTCTGCAACATGCTGGCGATGTTTGGCCTCACTCCGGGAATACACCAAGATGTCATCGATGTATACAATCACAAACTTGTGAAGAAAGTCCTAGAGTACCTCATGCATAAAGTCCTGGATTACGGAGGGGGCGTTGACTAATCCATAGGGCATGACCAGATACTCATAGTGGCCAGTAGGGGGTCACAAAGGCAATGCTGCACAAAACGCGCTACCTGGAGAGACAGCTGAATAAATTTTTTGAGGACCATTGTGTCATCATATGCAGCGAGATACAGCCGCATAGCATGAGCCAATCCCTGCCGATAGGTAGTGAGGAGTGAGCGTTCATTCCATCCACTGGAAACTGCAAGGGTGCAAAACGTCAAAGCATAGACATTAATGGACATTTTTATTTGATGAAGGTGGTTACCACCTTCATTGCCCACCAATCGAGGAATTACCTCACGGAAGTGCTTGGTGGAACTGTCCAGAGATTGCATTACAGGTCCAGCTTGATTCCAAAGAGTCTCTGCCCACTGCAGCACTCACCCCGACAGCAGGGATATAATGAAGGTTATCTTCACTCGTTCAAAGTGAAATCGTTGCGGCTGCATCTGTAGGGCCAGCGAACATTGTTGGAGAAATCCATTGCAATCCTCCGCCAAGCCAGAGTAGGTCATAGGACTGGCATGAGTCACCGGAGAAAAAGAAGTTTGAGAAGTTCGAGTGATGGATAAAATGGTAATGTACTGTCCTTTCAGTTTTGGTGGAGATAATGGATGCTGGGAATGGTGATGGAGCACACACCTTGAGTGAACGCCGGGGAGTATGAAGGTCAGGTGAGTAAGCAGTCTTAATTCAAAACAAGACCAGACATTCATGAAATGTGTCTAAAAATGTTTAGTAGCAACTTGTGTAAAACAAAGAATATTCTTTCGGAAAATAGTATTATGGTTTAGAAATCAGATATTTGGCTAATAGAAAATATTTTAGGGTTAAGGTTCTAAATGAACCATGAAGAAAACTTTTTTATTATTATTATTTTGGTAGATTTAGAACAGCTAGTTACTTCAGCTACTTGCTGTATGCTTTAGCTTACTAACAGCAGTGGTTCAATATGCTTAAGAACGGGTTGCTATCTCACCACTGGGACGTTTAGTTTGTTTTCTTCCCTCGTGTGTTCCTTGACCTAGTTTCTGCCTCCCCTTTGACTTTGATTTTGATTTGATTCACCTGTGTTCTATTAATTACCCTCATTTGCTTTAATACATAAGTTCTAGTCTGTTCAGTGTTTGGTTGTCTGGTGTCGTATGTCTTATGTTCTACGTGTGTCACCTACCTGCCTGTGGATTTAGCCTCTTGTGGATTATTAAAAGACTGTTTGCCTTCATCTTCTTCGTTTGTGAGGTTATTAGACATCGTTTTTTGACAGTCGCATCCCTAATGAACTGATTGTTAGTATGTATACACAAAATGCACATTTGATGGCAGACACTGATTAGTATTATCTTCAGATGTTTACCCCGTATGTGTGTATGATAAAATGTTTAAGGATTATTCATCATAAACAATGAAGCGTATTTAAAAAAATTGTATTTTGAGATGTTAGAAAAGTTATCACATAACTGCAGTATATGTGGAAAAATAAAGTGTATAGAATATGTATGCTAACCACAGTCATATGAATTGCACTTAATTCTAACTGCTTAAATCACAATCACAATTACAATTCAGTATCCTTTTTGCAACCTCAGTAGAAAAGAAATGACATTACTCTGACATAATTCTGTCTCATTCATAAACACTGTAGGACATGACTGCTGAACATACTTTTTTAGTTTGCAGCATGCTTGATTGTTGGTCAAGGATTTTATTTTTTATTACTTTATTTATTTTTTTTTTTTTTTAAATTTAAACGAATTGCCCTTTATAAAAGCAATTAGCATCAGCATCTTAATGAAATGAGATTGATCAATGGAGAAATCAGTTGATCCAAAATGTGTTTGAACAAAAGACATATAAATAAACATGCAATGCATGTGAATGCTGAAGGAAGTGTTTGTTTATTCATTTATTTATTTATTTTTTAAGTCATACATCATGCTAAATGTATATGTTAAATGCATACATATGATGCAAAATACTTTGCAATGTATGAATTATAAACTGGTATCAGATTGTAAAGCCATGGTATGGTATTCTGCACAAACATTAAACCTGTGACAAGCTTGGATATATTCATTCTTTATTATGACTTTTTCCCAGATTTTAGAATAATAGTATATATATATATATAAAAAAAACACAAAAAAAAAAAAAAAAAAAAAACGAAACGAAACTAAAACTAAATTTAATTTTTTACTTTTTTTTTTTTTTTTTAAATGTACTATAATCACCACGCATCTCATCCATAAAATTAAATAAAATATGTATTCTTTTTGGATGATTTTTTAAAAATTAATTATTTATATATTTTTGTTATGTAAAAAAATTTACACGAAAGCACGATCCACTTATTTGATCGCCAGAAACAAATTTAGTAAATTCTCTTCAGTCTTTTGACTAGTCGTTCTATATATTTTCGATTTATACTCGTCATAAATTAAATGAATGTTTTGAATATTATGAATATTATGAATATTTCATTCAGTCAAAATGTTTCATTTTAACGCCTTTTAAAAAATCTTTCAGAAATGTCATTAGGGAGAAATTAGAACAATGTTGAGTGACTATACCACTCGATTATGTAAGTGTAATTCAGATAGCACGTAATACCCACCGAACATTACATAATATACGGCTAGCAAATGTCTGTTTCACCCTCTAACCTGCGAAAGCTCCTCCTGGATGCGAGAAAGCAAGGCTGCATCAAACAGCAGATCTGACCTTCATATTAATACAGATTAACCGCATCTGGACGCATACAGTGGGAGTGCGGTACATGGCACGTCCTCACAGACTGCACCACGACAATGGGTCGTCTTTAAGACTCCTCCAGTGCTGTTTTAATAGGTTTTAACGGGATTTGCGTGGCTGTGGGTTGATGTGGGCATCATGCACGCTGATGTCTGCTTTCTGCTCTGCGCGTGCTTTTTCTCCACTGGAGCGCTTCAGCTGCGCGGACAGCTACTTCAGACATGCAGCCAAACCAGGTGAGTGAATCACCTCACTCATGCATTAACCATTCTTCATGACAAACACGAAAAGAAAAAAAAAAAAAAAAAAAAACTGAGGAAGCCAATGTAGACGCGCGCTAGAGTGGGATGTCAGTATGCCGTTTATAGTGACTATATAGTATTGTTTTCACCTAAGCCATTTCTGTCAAAATTGCAACTACTTTAAAAATAGATTAAATAATGGAAATGAACACACAACATTAACACAGATATAGAAAGAAAGAAAGAAAGAAAGAAAGAAAGAAAAACATTTCAATTCAAAACAAAACGAAAGAAATTCTTAGTGAAAAAAGCTTTGAAAAGGTTGAAAGTGCAAAATAAATTAATACAGGCTACCATTCGATCATAGAAAATATGGAACAATAAAACAAAATAATGAATAATTTCTAGGTATTTCATTATTTGTAACATTTGGAACTGTTTGGAACATTTTTTTTAAATAAAATATGTACTTAATATGTCAGCATAAAGTACTGGCATCATTAAAGCAGAAAGGGGATATAACATTTCATTTTATTCACTCATATTGTTACATTGATTATTTTTGATGTTTTACCCAGCTTTTTAGGTTTTTTTTATTAGCATAATCAATAAAGTGTCTAATGGATTCATTTGGAGTTGTTGTGTTCTGATATCTCATGATAATGTCACTTCCTGCATTTGTCAGATCCAAACGAGAAACCACCAGAACAGAGAGAGAAGCGCATAAACCTGGCAGGTAGCAGAAGTATACATTTTGTTTCATTATATGAACATTTTACTCTGCTTTGTGAGAGGTCTCAGATTTAACAGCTACTGTATGATGCTTTGTTGTTTACAGTCTTTTACAATCATCAGTTCCTAATAGTAATACTAATATAGCACTATATATCCATTTAAACATATGCTTTGGTTTTGTTAATTCTCTGTTTCAAACACATTTATTAACCATATTCTGTTTGCTTTGGAACTGTTCTTGACATCTATTATGATTTTTTGTACCTCTTTTACTTATTAATTTCTGTGTTTATTTCAGCACGTTACTAATGCGAAGTCCAGATGTCACAAAAGCTCCTGTTACGAAATCAGAACAGCTCCTCAAGTTAGATGACCATGACTTCACCATGAGGCCTGGCTTTGGAGGTAAGATGAGAAAAATGCTTTGAGCCCCAAAAACTAAAAAGCACTGCTGACAAGAGTTTCCAGGCTCACTAGAGGAAATTATGGCCTATTGGAATTGAGAAAAAAATTCTTCTGGGCGGTTGTCTGAAACAATATAAAAAGTATTCTAGTTTAATTAAATAATAGAGCATATTGTTGGTTATGCTAAAGAAGACATGAATCAACTAATAAATGTACATGATACTAATTGTATTGTCACATTTATGTTAAATCAAAGTAAATCAATGATTACTTCTTTGATGATTTCTACTTGCTCTTAGCATTACTTTATTGGCTTTATATGTGGTGCATATGGATTTATATGTAACCTATGATTATCATTAATGCATTAATGACCGATATGAAATAGCAGACAATCTTAATAAACACCAGAAGACTCAGATTTATGTAGGATTTGATCTGACATCACAGGCAATCAGCTTTACATAAGCTCAGGCCAGATTATGACACCGATTTACTGTGGCTCTGTGCCACGAGCATTCACTTATCTGCCCGTATCTTCACTAAAGTTCACACCAACAGTAAATACTACAGTCAGATCAAACCCAGATTAAGGCTTATGAAAATATTGTCCTAAGGTGAAGAAAGGACATTTTCACTCATTTCTTTTGCCTTTCACAAGTTTCATGCAAGTTTTTCCCCATACATTTAAGATAATCTCCTGAAAGTATATGAAATGCTGTTGAAGCGTGCTAAGACATGGACAGGCAGATCACCAAAAATCACCTTACAATCACAAATACTTATAATTATGGTACTTAAAAGCGTGACTGGACGATCGATTACAAAAAGTATGTATTTTTGGGAAATTTGTGTATTATGTACCATTCCTCTTTATTCCTCAGCTTTTTTAATCTGTTCTGATGGGTTATGATCATTAATCTTTATATTACATGTACATATAGCAGTTAGAGCCTGGACATTTGCTAATAGCCATATTGTAGCAAGTGATTTCATATGGGAGTCAGTGTGTTACTCTGATCAGCTGCTCCAAGTTGATCAGATGGACTAGCAGCTGGTGGAGCTGAGGTTAATCGTGTACCCCAGTGGCGTTCAATCTTATCCTGGAGGGCCGCTGTCCTGCAGTTTTGCACAAATGTGCTCTAACTTACCTTTGTAGTGTTCCTGAAGACCTTGATTAGCTGGGTCAGGTTATTTAGGGCTGGAACTAAACTCCACTGAAAAGTGGCCTTTTGACCTTTGATCACCCTGGTTTGGTATGATGGTATGGGGTGATAGATCACATTGGACTAATAACAAACCAGCTACCATGTTTAAAAAAACAGACTGACCACCTTAAGCCAATGTGACATGTATTCATAATCAATCAAACCTTTTGTTCAGATCACACTATATGTTACTGAAGTCATTAAAGGTGCCATAGAATGAAAAACTGTATTTATCTTGGCATAGTTGAATAATAACAGTTCTGTCCAAGGAATGACATACCGTGAGCCTCAAACACCATTGTTTCCTCCTTACGTAAATCTTGTGCGTGCAAAAGACCACTGAAAAAGAGGAATCCCAACATTACACAGACTATCCACTAAATGGACAAGGTTAGCTGTTGCTAGCGGAAGCCTGTTAATTTACAGTACATAAGATTTCACTTACCACATAAACAGAGTAAAGAGAGATGACTGAGGATGATGGTGAATGATTTACAGATCTTGAGCACCACTGACAAGCATCTAATCTTGTAAAAAGTGTGGTTAAGTACTGACGCTGTAGTATACACAGAGCACGTGTGATCGCAAATCTCGAAAGTGAAAGTAAAAAGCGATTGTGCGTTCAAAAGCAGTTTTAATTCACTGCATATTAAAAGTGGCTCCCTGATTAAATATAGATTTTCCTCCCTATGTTTCCTTCCTGCTGTGTGAGCTACTGAAGTAAGCAGCACTGTGAAACAGCCAATCAGAGCAGAGCTCATCATTATTATTCATGACCCTTCCAAATAAGGTAATAATAGACCATTTCATTCTAGGGACAAATTCTAGTAAATGGACATGTAAAACCGTTTCTGTTTCTGGAACCAATTTTTTGCTCTTACCTAAGCCACATACCTTCTATGCATTCTATGGCACCTTTAACAAATGGATGGCATTTTACTTTTAAACGTTTAATCATTTAATCGTTAATCGTAAATTTCGTTGGATGTAAGTTCAATGAGAAATAAACAATCTGGATCTGAAATCTATACAATTTTTACCATGAGTGCATTGTAAAACAGTTTAGAGCTCATTTTTGCTTCATTTCAGGGCCTGCGATACCTGTGGGTGTTGATGTTCAGCTTGAGAGTCTGGACACCATCTCTGAAGTAGATATGGTAGGAGACTAACACATGTCTTTTTAAATATGGCTTACAGATTTCAGAGTGCATCATGAATGATTCAGTGCTATCAGGATCTTTTCCACTCTGAGACTGTGCTACAGGATTTGGATTAGGGGCAAAAGCTTTAATTCAGCACTCAGTAACCTCTCCAAGCACCCTAGATGCATTGACAAATGCTGTCTTGTTTCTTATAGAGGACTCTTGGGATATAATTGAGGCTACTGTTTATACTGTTTAGAGTCAGTTGTTAAGATGCATGGCTGATTGGATTGTATGCTACAGGATTTCACCATGACCTTGTACCTGAGACATTACTGGAAGGACGAGCGACTGTCCTTTCCCAGTAACACCAATCAGAGCATGACATTTGATGGCCGGCTGGTGAAGAAAATCTGGGTACCTGACATATTTTTTGTCCATTCCAAACGATCCTTCATCCATGACACCACCACAGAGAACGTCATGCTCCGAGTGCATCCTAATGGCAAAGTGCTCTACAGCTTGAGGTGAGTGTCACAAATGATTCACACGCACATACATTCTGATGATCCTACCACAAAGCTCTGACATTTTATTCAGGCTTTGCTTTCCTTTTTGTATTTAACAATTGACCTCAAAACTGTGGAAACGCTGAATTTAATCCCGATCAAAGCTTGAGAAACAGATTGCCGACCATCGGAAGAGTTATGTTACGTCCGGCTATGACATTGCTGAGTCTAAACCTAATCAGCAAGAGAGACTCAGATTTGGCCAATAAACGAAAAGATCTTGGATTTCCATCAAAGCTCTTTTATATAAACCAACTTTTCTGACATTGAGGATTTCCATGTTTTTTTGACCAAGAGCTGTCATCTCTAGGTCCTGGATTTTGCTTTAGATGAGTGAACGTGTGGATTAATATGTGGGAATCTGTGGGATTAATGCAAGCCACATGTAGATTCAGACACAAAGCTGGCTCATTGGTGAGTTTTAATCTCAGAACCAGCCCACACCCAGTCTGCCGGACAAAATGACTTTATTCTTCCATGTACATCTCGACTTACAGTGCATAAGTCAATCTTTTGCGTCAAAGCCAGCTCCTCCCTGCTCCCTCTCAACCATTTCATCTAGTATCTGTCCTTTTATCCAAGGCCAGATGGCTGATCTGTAGGGGCTTTCTATATACATTGCATTCAGAGTATTCTAACTACTTCCTATTTTCACAGTTTACGTTGCAGACTTATGCAAAAATGCTTTCATTTGCCTACCCATCAAGATATTCACTGATCTTTACCTCCTCGGATAGTATAGAACCACCCTGTTCATCATTCATCATGGCAGCATGGGCTGCATTTTCCAAATGCAGGACTGCATTTGTACTAATGTACTTAGGACTGGTTTCGCAGTCCTAAGTACATTAGTAAAAGAACTAAGAGGTTGAAGAGCTGCTTTCAGAGTTTCTAAAACTGTCAGAGCCTTTGGCATCCGATGCCATTTTCATTCGGTCTTCCACCAGCACAGCACACTCCAAAAGCCGTTTCACCGCATCATAAGATGAATTCCAATGAGTGGGTTCATCATGTAAGAGCTTATGGTCTGGGGGGGACAAGTCTTTCTGTTTCTTGGCCAGCTGACATGAAAGCATTGGTTATCTGGTGAATGCAGATATGGGTTTCCAAAGCCTTGACAGCAGTGCAGACGCCCTGTTTATTTCTATTGCTCCGTTTACAGCAAACTGAAGACTGTGCCTGAAACATGGATTTTTTTCTTCAAATTTCTTTTCAAAAGCTTCTTAGTTGTATGGCGTGTGTGTTATCTGCACAAAAAGCCAAAACACCAGGATTGCAGTTTCTATGATTTATTAATGTGTTGCAGAGTTCTCTTCGTGTCCTCAGATCAGCTGTGCAACAGTTTCTCTCAGAGATGCTAGATTATGAGATGTTCCATTATAGATGTATAGAATCTCTGTGTACACAAAATAATTTTGACTTGGAAGCTGATGGTTGAGGTTTGCTAGGATACGTGTTTTCTGACTGTGTAGACAGGAACTTGATCCATACAGTTTTCTCAGTTTTGTCATATTTAAATGCCTCTGAGTAGCTTGGTGGGGTCATGTTAATGCTCTTCAGCATAAGCTGAAAGAAAGAAAGCTGTGAAACAAAAATAGAGATTTCTGTAATAGGCAAGTGGCAGCCTATAATCATGTATTCAGTGAGTATACAATATTAAATCACCAGTTAAAATCATTCAAACGTCAAACTGAAGAAGTATTCCTACATATCAGCATAGGAGACTGGGTTTGCAGGAATAAGCTGTGGGAAGTAATGAGACGTTTGCCTTCATTAAAGGAGAAGTCCACTTCCAAAACAAAAACTGCAGTGAAATGTATATATAGGTACAGTTAGACGTAGGTAAAAGTTATTTGAAATAATAGTGTTTTGAAAATGATAGCAAAAATGCAGGATCGTAGATCAGTTCAAAGCCTATTTGTTAACAAGGACTCCTTCCCTGGAAACAAATAACAGGATTAAGAATTAAATAAATGAAGTAACATTTGAATATTTATATTTTATTTCCTTGTTTATTCCTCATAGTCCCTGTAGTATCATTTTCAGATGAAATTGTGAAAACAAATTAGATTTGTGGATTGTGGACTTGTTCTCCATATTTGTGACACAATTTTTAATTACTCCAAACACATTCAACAGGGTTACAGTCACAGCGATGTGTAATATGGATCTCAGTCACTTTCCCCTGGACACCCAGACGTGCTCACTGGAGATTGAGAGCTGTGAGTCTAAACACAACATGATAAATATACACATTTTCATGATTCAACAGCAGTTATGTGACACAGTTTTGAGTAACACAGGATATTCCATGTTTATTTGGTGTTTCAGTGTTTGTGGGTTCATATGTATTTGTGTTATTTTGTTTTCAGATGCTTATACTGATGACGACCTCATGCTGTACTGGAAGAGAGGAAACAAATCTCTGCAGACGGATGAGAAGATCTCTCTGTCTCAGTTCCTCATTCAGGAGTTTCACACCACCACAAAACTAGCCTTCTACAGCAGCACAGGTACTGAGGATTGCATCTTCAGGACAGATAGAGTGTCTGCAACTGATCCTTCATGAATCCCATCTTAAAACCAGCACTGACCATTCCTACATCGACAATCATTGCCATCCAGAATATTGTCTCGTGTAGTTTGTCACATTTTGTTGTAGCATGATTGCTGTCTAGTAAAAACTGTTAGAGCACCCTTACCAAAAACTACTATACTTCAAGTTTATTTTATTAAGTATACTTAAGTAAAGTTCAAGTATATTTTAAGTATACGTTATGTAGTAAGTATACAAATATAAGCAGTATACTTGTAAGTGTATTATTTCAGTACTCCTTGGGACTAAATTGGCCCACTTTCTAGTATATAAAAGTATACTTTTAAGTATACTGTAACTATAACAGTAGTAAATTTTGAGTACATAACTAGTTTATATATATGTTTTAGTTTGTACTGCAACTATACTAAAAGTAAACTTATAGGTATACTGATTAAATACTTGTAGCATTTTTAGTACACTTTGAAGTATAGTCTCAGTAAACTACTAGTTTAGTAGTTTTATACTATAAGTATACTTGTAAGTTTTCTTTAAGTGAACTTTACATCATACTTTAAGTATACTACTGTGTCCCTATCTAGGTATTAATTTGTATATATTTTGTTATATGAATATCTGAACATACAAAACATGAAAAAAAGAACAGGATATCTGCTTGTAAACAATAACATTTTAGCTTCATGCATTCTGTTTTATAAACACTTGAATGTGGGTAAGTTTGAACAAAAATCTGAAAAAAAAAAAAAAAAAAAGACTATGAATTGGATTCAGAGTGAAAATCAAGACGTAGATTGAGTTGATCAACACCCCAAAGCTTTACAGTCATTATTACCTCTTCATTGGTCGACCTTTTAATCCACAACATTACACAGTTTGATGCTGTTTTATGTCTGATGATGCTGTTAGATTACATGTGGAACCATCTGTTGTTTCAGTTTCTTCTTCATTTGGGTTTTTTTTTTTTTTTTTTGGAAAAATTCTGTACAGAAGATGTGTTAGTGCCTCCTACCGTATGACAATCAAAACACTGATTTCAGGAGCACAAGTATAGCTCAAATATATTTAGACTTTTAAGAATAGGTAAAGTATACTTAAATGTCATTTTAAGTATATTTCTGAGAAGTACATAAAAAGTAGACTAAAAGTATACTTTCCTATTTTATTTTTAAAAAAGAAGTATATTAATAGCACACTTGAATAAACTTGTTTTTCGTAAGGGCAGTTAAAACTTAAAATTACTATTTGGAAATTTTGAACTTTATGAGTCTACTTTTTTGATGCAATGTAAAGCAAACAAACAAACAGCATGGCTTCAAGAATTAAAGGTAGTTCAATAAAAGTGCACTAAAGGCATCTGCCCTTATGTTGTTAAGGTTTATTTAATACATTCATAATAAATATTAATAAAGCAATATGCCCTGTTGAAATATATGACGTATATATGACATGTATGTCATGTGCAAAGCTAAAATGTAAATTAAAATTATTATGACAGATATAAAGGTGAAGGAGAATTTATATGTGCATCAGGTTTTTTGCTAAAATAAAATGATACCCAAAATTCCCTCTGTAAAACATTTGACTCTAATATGTCAAAACAAACAAACAAACAAGAAATTTGAAACTGACTTCATCCGTTGTTTAGATTTTTGTACTAGACATTTACGCATTTTTTAAAGCGCATATTTTATTAAATAATCCCTCATTTGCATATTTAAATCTAACATTTTAGAAAACTTATAATACAAAAAATGTTTACAATTATCAATTTAATCAATCAACTGAGTAAGCAAGGTGATAACTATTAGTTCTTTTTTTTTTTTTACCCTATTCAGTGTCTCGCCTTATTAAATCTGCTGTATATCCTGATCATTGGTGCTTTGTAATAACTAAAACTGGCTATTTTTTCTTTTTAATCTTCTCTGCAGGTTGGTACAATCGTCTTTACATCAACTTCACTCTGCGTCGGCATATCTTCTTCTTCCTGCTTCAGACGTACTTTCCCGCCACTCTGATGGTCATGCTGTCATGGGTGTCCTTCTGGATCGACCGTCGAGCTGTTCCTGCGCGGGTTCCTCTGGGTGAGATGTTTCAGATGAATCTTGCTGCAAACCACTGTAGCATGTGTCATTGCATCATTTCATTACACTGCATAAAACGTCTACATATTACAGCAAGCGCTTTTGAATAAACTAATCAAACTGATCTCTTTGTAGGCATCACGACGGTACTCACCATGTCCACCATCATCACTGGCGTGAACGCATCCATGCCCAGAGTCTCCTACATCAAAGCTGTGGACATTTACCTCTGGGTCAGCTTCGTCTTTGTCTTCCTGTCTGTGATCGAGTACGCCGCTGTCAATTACCTGTCCACTCTGCAGGAGCGCAAAGAGAGGACGCAAAGCAACAGGGTAAGCCAAGACAGTTTAATTATCATTCATTAAGGAAACCCTGTGTATTAAGACTTGTATGGCTTAATATAATGTAAATGAAAACCCATGATAGATTTACATAATTTTTAAAAATCCACATGTTTTATACATATTTTTAGCATCGAGAAACTCTGACAAGTATCCGCATGTTTACATCCTGGCAGGATGGCATCTAGCATTTCTTGTCTCTGCCGTCTGTAAGCTCTTTCAGTAGCTTTGGTCTACTGAAAGGCTCAAAGCCATCAGGGTTAAAGTGGAGAGAATAAAGACGCAGATCTTTAGGTAGTTTTATTTGTCTACAGGTATCTTCCCATTCTTTTCTCTTCTACCTATTGCTAGGAAAGCAATGAAGACTTACTTGTTGCCCTTTGATTGAAAATCGCAACCAAAAGCCTCACAATGTGGTATCGTATCAGTATTTGACTTTCAGAGCTGTGTATTTTGAGGTGCGTTGCAGTAAAAATAGCAACAGGTAGTGCCAGTAGCTCACCAAGTGCAACCATTTCACATCATCGAATTAGTGGCACCTATAGTACAAAATATGTATAAAATTATGTGGATTTTTAAATAATGTAAATCTTTCATGGGTTTTCTACTACATATTTCAGTGAGATACATAATTTATGTTATATTAAGCCATACTAGTCGTAATACTTTAAGTACTTTTGGTTAATACAGCCATTGAGGGACATTGAGGGACCCGTCTCATTGCCTATAAAAAGTTTAGCAGGGAGAGTAAATTTATTGGGCAGTGAACTAGATCCAATTAAGTAATACTTGTGTAATATTAAACCATGAAAGTAATATTCAGGAATTAACAAAAAAAGTTATTTAAGAAATTGTTAAGAAAGTTTATGAAAAATTCTAAAGAAATTGTCAAATATTTTCTTAAAAACATTTTCTTTTATAATGCCTTTTTACCTTTATATTAGTGTATAGCACAGATCCTCAAAGTTACGATCAAGTGCATGATAGTGGAAAGAGAGTTCATCTCTTCAACAGAAAACACTTGCCTTAAATGTCTTGTTTGTAGTCCTGTCATTATTTACTTTGAAGTTACAATGTTATACATTTGCATAACGCTTATCTTTCTGGTTGACCTAACCCATCCTCAAAGAACAATTAAGTTTCATTCTTGAGGAGATACAGGGTTTCTTTCTTTCTTTCTTTTTTTTTTTTTTGCTGCAAAGCCAATTTGTTTTGCTGTATGGACTTGCGATATAAACACCATAGTTACCACAGATAAAACATTGGGTAACACTTTAGAATACAGTTCCGTCATTAATGAATAACTACACAGGAACAAATGACTAGTGCACTATTAACATTCTAGTAACTAACAAGAAACTCTGATTAACAAATCAGTAAGCAATAGTGCTCAGTTGAACATGGTAGTTCGCTATTAGCTAATCAGTAACTACTTTTTTGTCATATCTCCCAAAGAACTTCTAGGAACTACTATATACATGTTCATAATTAATGTAAATAATGCAAAATGTATATTTAATTCTAAAGTGAAGATCAGGGTAACCAACTTGTAATGACTTGGATATTACCAAATACTTCAGAAGGAATTACTAATTATTTGGATTCATATTCTAAAGTGAAGATCATGATAACTTCTTAGTAATGACTAAAGTAATTAAAAACTATGGAGGTTTTTCTAAGATTCTGGATAGTCATAATTCCAATGGCTTTGGTAACACTTGAATCGTTACTAGTGAGTTACCATGATCTTCACTTTAGAATACGGATCCAAATAATTAGTAATTCCTTTCGAGGTAGTAACATTTGAGTCATTACTATCCAAAACCTTACATATACCTCAATAGTTTACAATAATTTCAGTCATTACTAGAGAGTTACCATGATCTTCACTTTAGAATACGGATCCAAAAAATGAGTAATTCCTTCTGAAGTATTTGGTATTACCTGAGTCATTACTAGTGGGTTACCATGATCTTCACTGTAGAATTAATTTTACATTTTGCATCATTCACATTAATTATGAACATGCATATAGTAGTTCTTAGTAGTTCTTTGGTATATATGAAAAATAGCAATTACTGATTAGCTAATATTGAACTACCACTTTCAACTGAGCACTATTACTTACTGATTCGTTAATCAGAATTTCTTGTTAGTCAGAAGTAGTCACTAGAATGTTAAAGGAGAAGTCCACTTCCAGAACAACAATTTACAAATAATTTACTGTCATCCACGATGTTCATGTCTTTCTTTCTTCAGTCGTAAAGAAATAATGTTTTTTGAGGAAAACATTTCTGCATTTTTCTCCATATAATGGACTGATATGGTGCCCCGAGTTTGAACTTCCAAAATGCAGTTTAAATGCGGCTTCAAACGATCCCAAATGCGGTTGTAAACGATCCCAGCTGAGGAAGAAGGGTCTTATCTAGCGCGTTATTTACATTAAAAAAAATACAATTTAAATACTTTTTATTCTCAAATGCTTGTCTTGTCTTGCTCTCCTTGAACTCTGTGTATTCTGACTCAAGACAGTTAGGGTATGTCAAAAAACTCGGAACGTATTTTCTCCCTCAACTTCAAAAATCATTTCAAAATCATCCCACATCACTGCAGAAGTACCGGCCCAGTCTTTACAAAGTGAACATGCAAAGTAGATCAAACACCTTTAACAAAAAAGTTAAAACAGTGATATAGGACGATTTCGACGTTGAGGCAGAACATGAGATGGGAGTTTTTCGACATACACTAACTGTCATGAACCAGAAAAAAACAGTCCAGGCAGAGTAAGACAAGATGAGCGTTTGACATTAAAAAGTATATAAACTGTATTATTTATTTTTATTAAAATAACCGATCGTTATGCTAGATAAGATCCTTCTTCCTCAGATGGGATCGTTTACAACTGCATTTGGGATCATTTGAAGCCGTATTTAAACTGCATTTTGGAAGTTCAAAATCAGGGCACCATATCAGTCCATTATATGGAGAAAAATCCTGAAATGTTTTCCTCAAAAACCATAATTTCTTTACGACTGAAGGAAGAAAGACATGAAAATCGTGGATGACATGGGGGTGAGTACATTATATGTAAATTGTTGTTCTGGAAGTGGACTTCTCCTTTAATAGTGCATTAGTCATTTGTTTCTGTGTAGTTATTCACATTACGGAACTGTATTCTAAAGTGCTACCTAACATTGTTTACATTGTGAAATCCAATTATGGTAATGTCAGCATTACATTTCCAACACACTCTAAGCTACTGACCAATCAGAGCAGATGAGGCTTTTCAGAAAGGTGGGTTTTAAAAAGACAGGTTCTACCAACATACAGTATGACAAGTGTTGTTTGAACTTCGAATTATGTAATGTATTTTAGCAGAGCCCAAAAATAAAAAAGAAATGGAGTGTAATATGTGCACTTTACAAAGAAAATGACTGGTTTTTGTCATTTGATGAATGTGATTTAAATTCAAAGCACATGTAATTACATGTAATGTGTGGTTGTCTGATGCAGCAGTTGCCGTGTACGTGTGGAATGACCCATCCTGGTCAGATGATGATGAGCAACAGCTACAGCGACATGGACATGATGACCACAGGAAACTACGGCATGTCGGAGCTGAACGGAGACAAACAGGAGCAGTTCCTGGTTCATCTGGTCCTGGATAATGAGCAGGGAGCTCAAAGACCAGCTGTAAGCTCAAGCAGCAGCTTATTTATAGACACTCATGCCATAGACAAATACTCACGGGTCATCTTCCCTGGAGCGTATACACTCTTCAACATCATATACTGGTCCATCTACTCACAATGACTGCTGCTCACTTACATTTTATGACATTTGAGAAAGTCTTGGAAATATAGATTACCTCTGAAAAACTGTTATTTCTTTTTCTTTTTTCTTTTTTTTTACTACTCTTCAACATGGAATCAATTTTTGCCTCTTAGCAATAAACAAATACATATGACTGTATGTGGGCAGTCAACATGACATGTACGTTTTCTGTTCTCAAAAAAAAAAAAAGGTTTATTTTTTCATTTTTATTTCTTGTATATTTTAATCTTTAGGCTGAAAGGCAAACAACACAGATTTTGTCAACATGATTTTTGTCTGTACAGACTTGTTTAGCAGTTTTAAGTAAAATGTGTGAATTGTACTGATGTGATTGTCCACGGCATGAACTTTGAAATACAGAAACGTATCAAAATGAACAACATAGATTAATATATTATTTAAATATGTTATTATTGTTATTATTGCAGTATTACTTACTGGGGGATTATTAAAAAAAAAGACTGGTCATGCATTTTACATCCTGAAAAACTTAAAAAAAAATAAATAAATAAAAATGTGGAGTGACTCAAAAAATCAATTTCAATCTCTTGGGAAACTTGAAAATATTGAAAATCTGGGAAGATGGAAAAAGACATTTCAATTTGCCCTCCTACAATGGTTTAAATCTGTAATGTGTATGTGGACAAAAAACTTTATTTATTAAGTTTATTTATTCATTCATAAAGTTTTGTGCCCTAAAAAATGCTGATTTTCAGCATTTTTAAGCATGAAATACAGTATGTTTTACTTATTTGTGTTGATGCAGCATATTGGCATCATCTGTCATGATCTGATCATGTGTCAAAATATCTGAATATTTAAAAAGCGGTGTAACACATTAAACTGTCTGAAACCACTTTTTTTTCTAACTGTGCATATTATTTACATGTAATTACTGAGTGCATATTATTTTACGGACTACATGAAAAAATATTTTTACTTTTACCTGTTCATTAGTAAGACCTCAGAACCACTGAAATGACTTGGTGAAGACAAAAAGATTATTTAAAAAGTGAAAATTTTGACTTAACTGAGAACAATTATTAATTAACAATACGTTTCAAAATATTTCACACTGTAAAAAAAATGTTGCAAAGATTGCTGGAATATGTTTTACAAAAAAAAAAAAAAAAAAAAAAAAAAAAAAGTATATTTCAGTCTTTCTACTTTAAAAATGAATTTTAATTTTGTGTGTTACTGTTTCCTTGTAATTATTTCTGAAATTTACTATCAGTTTCTGAGTGCAAATCCTACACCAGTTATTTTCAGTGCAGATGATACTGAATGATTATAGAATAAATACACCAGTGTCTGAGTGTGAGAGTGTCCATTTCCAAAGTAAACATGTCTATTGAGAATTTAGAATTAATTTTCAGAAATAATGTAGATGTGCTAGGACAAGGACTGATTTTTTTTTTCTATTAGAAAGTACTTTTAAGATTGTTACCACTAAGACATTATAAACTACACTGATGATGTGCTAAGTTTAAATGCATTATAAATCAATAATGTAATAGCATAAATTAAAACGTTGAGGTGGTAAATCATTTTATGCTTAATGTGGAATCTGTGATGTTTCCATTGTTCAGGCATGTTACAGGAAGCATTTCATATACGTTCTTTGAATTTATTTTTATGAACATAGTTTTACATTATAGATCAAGACATTAATACAATACATTATTGTACATTATATGAAGTTTTGTTTGATGTTTTTTCTTGTATCTCCTGAGTAGTGTATACAGTGTTTTTGGAAAATAAACTAAAGCCTGACTGCATTTTTACATGAAACTGTGTATTCTCTTGTTTTGAAGCTCACGTTTTTATTTGTCAAATGTACAACACAAGGCAAGTTGACTCGCCTTTATTTATATAGAGCTTTATGCAACAGATTTTCAAAGCCTCATAGTGAAACAGAAAAGTATGATGCAAACTTCATAAAATATGAGACAAATTCTGCTGTAAACCAGCTTTACAAAAGTCATTGTTCATGTGTGTCATTATTCAGCTCGAGTCAGTTTAGTGTTGGTTCAGATCAACTCAATAACAGTGTTGATTTGTCATTTTGAAACAAATTTGATTCAGCTATAAAGCTGGTAGAAGACAATAGTGGTAGAAGACAATAGTGTCAAAATCCAGCTCAATTCAGTTTAGTGTTCTCATCCAATAACAGTCAGTGCTGTCAAATTAATATAACAAATCAATATTAATATTACTGAATATTTAATGTCTTTTAAACCCCAACTAAGCAAGCCAAAGGTGACAGTAGTGTGGAGCCCAAACTCACTATGTGACAGAAATTATCCCTGATCCCTGTGACAGAAATGGTCCCTGATCAACCAATCACAGTGAAGATATGACTCCTAACATAATCTGATTGCGCTACAGACAAAGAGAGACATGATAACTAGACAGGAAGAGGAGGAACCCCACATTTTACTTTTTATATGCAGAGTTATGTTAATAGTAACCTCATCAACTTGCACCTCTTGTAAAATGAAGACTATCAAATGATAATATTCAAAGTTATTTTGAAGATCTTTCAGAGTTGCAGAACACTGGATTTTTTTTTATTTAATGTCCATCGCAGTGGACATCAGGTCTTGAACGATATCAGCAGGAACCTCATGAATTAGTTGTATAACAGGTTGAGAAATTTGTAGAAGCATTTCAAAGCTAAATACAGAGCTACAAGTTCTAATGTTAATGTTTTATGAGCATTGATGTTAATTAATGAAATTAATATCCCTCTCTGGTACGCATTATGTTCTAACCATGAAATATTGTTTCACATATGTTTTTATTACATGAAATAGCTTCAATTATACAAATCAAAAAAAAAAAAAAAAAAAAAAAATTGTGAACATTTTTGTGGGGGGATATTTAGGAAAATGTTGCTATATGGCAACAATGTACCACAATGGACAATGGCCCAAAATTACTTTTTCTATTAAATTATGATTTACTTTTCAATTCAAATGCACATTTCTTTTAGAAATTGATGTATCCAGTCTCAATTGCCATCAAAATCTGCCACACACACATACAGACACAAAACCACATGCACACACACACACTCATTATTACGGTCACTGAAGGCTAACTCATCCTCATTGTCATCACATGGAAGAGACAACTCGGCACTCTTCCTATTGCGCTTTTTCTGTAAAATATTGTTGTATTCATTTTTTGCAAAGACTAAATAATTTCATTATTTATGCATAAATACACATATACTACAATAAACACTTCAAATAAATAAAAAATTACAATCAAATTATTGATGTTACTATCTATAAAAATCCCAATGGGGAAATACATTACTGCAATTCCACTGTGGTACAGCGTTGCCATATGGCAACACTGATATTTTCAGAATCATTTTACAGAAAAACTATGTTAGATAGTATTGATTTCTGAATAAAAATATGTAATTTACTAACCAAAGATGATGCAAAAAAAATCTCCCTTGAGAAGAGATGTTCAGAAATTAGTTTTACAGAGAAATTTCTGGAGCACTTCAACAGGTGTCATCCATGTTGCGGTGACAGTGCAAAAAAAGTGTTTGGAGGAACATTCAAATGTCATATGGCTTAAAAACAGCACATCATTGACTACCTTAAGGCAAGCCCTTTTAATTTGCAATATATTGTATTTTTTTTTTCAGAATAACAGGAAAATAAGCAGAAAGTAATTGTTGCCATATGGCAACACCGTACCATAGAGGGATATTATTTATATCTTCAAAGTGACACCACTGATGTCTTGATGCTAATGCACACAATCATATATTCATCAGAACAATCAGCAAGTACACATAAATCCATTTACATACACACAAAGACATTTATACATGTGCTCAGATGCACCCACTTCACCCCCAAAAAAGGACCAAACAAGATTTTTGAGACTTCATATAATCTTTTTTTTCCACATTCTTACTGCATTGTTCATTCTTACAGTATGTGTTCTGTTCAAAATCTTCAACTATATAGTGCACAAACCCACTTATGTATGGTTAAAATATGAGGATTTTTATTTTTCTTCAGTCCTGGTGTCCATTGTAGTGGACATGAGAAAAATATGAATTGGCGCAAATCTCATTCATATGTTGGAGGAGACCAAATATCAAGAGGATAAAAAACCTTTTTGTTCAGTGAAAAAAAGGTCTGAAAGGGTTAATAACAACTATTTAGTTTAATTATTTTCTGAACTGCTTGTATGATTTACAGTCAACATGAAATCAAAATAAACAATTTTTAGTAATATTGCAGTATTTATTAGAAATGATCTGACTTTCATCTGACTTAGGAGGCAGATTTGTCAGTGAAGCTTCATGAGTAAAATCCTACATCAGTTATACATCATAAGCCTGCTGTAGTGTAGGATCAGTGGTATTGTATAAGGATACAGAGATCCATAAAAGTATGAAAATTATGAAATTATGGCAAATGATCATGTACAGTATAAGGATACAAAATAATGAATTACAATAAGAGGTTTAAGAGCATAACGTGCAGGACCTTACAGAAAAAAAAACACATGAATTTCATGATTTCCACGTGATCACATGTGTCCACATATTTTCCACATGTAGAAAACATGTGGACACGTGGAAAATTTCCATGTTATAATCAGTTTTAACATGTGGATCACGTTAGCTAACAAATACTGTGCATTTTCTGCTTCACACCCTGAGGTTATGTTGACTTTTAGTTTGTTCACATTTCCTGCTTCTGGTCCTGTGGTTGTAGTCCCTTTGTTAATTAGCTAGTTGACATGTACTGTAGTTGCAAAGTATTCGGCTAGTTAGCATAATATCTAAAGTGGACGAAACAAAGTGTTACCAAAGTATTGTAGTAATAAGTGTTCATTTTTGAGGACACGCCTTGTTATTAGCTTGTACCTATAATGTTGATCACCAGTTAGGCAGCATAATAAGCCCAGGCTTGGTAAAAATGTGGTTTATTGTTTGGAGCCTCAATCTTTTTAGCGAAATTCAGCACTGAGTTCCATTTCAATTCATGAGTTTGAATCTGAATAGATACACCGTGCACTTATTGTACACATGTAGGCTGATATTTTGCTTTAAACACACTACTCAGCACTATACTAAGCCATTTTGTAGTAGTCTGAGTATATGAAATGAGACATGATTAGTAATTCAGTAATGGGTGACTAACTTACATCAGCTGACCAACAACAAATCTCTAGTCTCAAAACACAAAATAATGGGGCCAAAAATCTTTATTTCATTATGTACAGAATAAAAAGATAAAAATGATTATTGTATCCACTTGTTTTTTCTTTCTGAACTGATGCAGACGAAGTTGAAATGCAGTGAGAAAATGAGTTATAAAGAATTTAAAATCAAGTATACCAACACTAACACATGTGCAAAAGAGCCCTGCACATGACATGCAAAAACAAACTCATCGAGGCCACGGATTAAGAATCCGTTCCCTTATTTTTATTAATTGTTCCCTCTTTGTAGTAAATCATGACTAAGTTGAATTAATGTGTTCCCTTCTTTTGATGTAATTACAATAAGGGAACAAATTAGTACAACACAGCCACAATTTACAAGGAAACAAATTCTCAGTTAGTGGCCATAATATGTATTTTTCCTTTATGTCATGCACAGGGCTCTGTTAAAAAATGGTACATTCTTTACACAATTACAAACAAACTGTGCAACTGAAATAGATATATCATTACTCAAAGACTGACATAAGTAGTTGTTTACTGTCCACAGTGAAAAAAAGATACCAGCAATTTCTTACAGTCCAGTTCCTCATGGTGATTGTCCATGTTCTGAAAAGCAGCACCTCCTGAAAATCTCTCTTAAATATCTCAAACACTTGTCATTCTTGTGCAAAATGTTACACTTACCAGTGTTACTGTAGATGAATGCAAATAAATCGTGATACAGGAATATAAGCTTCAGTAACAAAACTAAATTTACTTTTCAGGTAAATTAACATGAAAAAATATACACATTAAATGTCTCAATTGTACTCACTTTCGTTAAAGGAACAGTTTACCCAAAAATGTCAATTCTATCATCATATACTCTTCCTTGTCATTCCAAACCTGTATGACTCTCGTTCTTCTGTGGAACGTTTAGGAACATTTAGGAACATTTAGTCCATTCAGTGGAAGTCAGTGGTAACCAAAACTGTTTGGTTCTCAACATTTATTAGAATATCCTCTTTTATGTTCCACAGGTTTGGAATGAGTAAATGATGACAGCATTTTCATTTTGTGTTGAATGATCCCTTTAACTCACAGCTGCTTTCCTAAACAACTGCAAATTTCAGAAGTTCTTCTCAACAAGATGTTACCAGTCCGTATTATTTCCTAAAGTGTCCCATTTTTTCAGCTCAGGGTTCTGCTTGCACCTTCAACAAGGTTTTGAGGTGCACAGACATCTGCTCTTTGCTGCAGTGCTGCTGTACGGCCGTATGCTGAAGAGCACGTTCTCCCACCCAGTGGCTGGGAGGTTTGGGGAGGACGCTGGGCGAGGGAGGCTCGCTGAATTTAGCACCAGCATATGTCTTCTCTGTCTCTGACGAGAGCTCAGGAGGGCAAACGTTCACCCTCCTGAGGCCCTCAGCTGTGCTCTTTCCCATGTATGTGGGGTTCTCCTGTCGTTTGGGATGCTGAGTGTTGTCTGATGCGTTTCTTTGCTTGCTCCACTGTCTCCGTTTGTTCAGGTTGTCGGTGGTTTGCTCAAGCCGGCTCGAGCTGTGGACAGGCGGTCTGCTGGGCTGGATCCCTCGTTCAGCACTTTCGGTTTTTAACTTCAGCTGCTGAGGACAAACAGGAAACAATTAGGATCATGTCAGACGGTCAGAGCTAATCTACTGCTCACACCATGCCCAGAAATGTATGCATTTACAGATGGGTTCACAACACTTCTTAAAGGAGAAGTCCACTTCCAGAACAACAATTTACAGATGATGTACTCACCCCCTTGTCATCCGAGTTGTTCATGTCTTTCTTTCTTCAGTCGTAAAGAAATTATGTTTATTGAGGAAAACATTTCAGCATTTTTCTCCATATAATGGACCATATAATCATTTACAACCACATTTGTGATCGTTTGAAGCCGCATTTAAACCATATCAGTCCACTATATGGAGAAAAATGCTGAAATGTTTTCCTCAAAAAGCAAGTTCTTTACGACTGAAGAAAGAAAGACATGAACATCTTGGATGACAAGGGGGTGAGTACATTATATGTGAATTCTGGAAGTGGACTTCTCCTTTAACAAACCTTTGAAACCTTTATGAATCATTCATTTTGAATCAGATGATTTCACAAAACAAGGCTCTCCTACATCATACAGTTTTTTAAACTGAACTTATGAACCATTAAAGTTCGTGAAATGTGAGCAGAATTTTCTATACTTTGTTTTTGGTACAATGAAATAACAGAAAATCTGAATGGTATTTACACTTTAATGAAATCAATTTTAATTGTAACATTATTCTTCTTGTGTCTGAAAGTGAAATGAAGAAAAAATTAAAGCTCAATCAGGCAAACTGATGGATTAGAATTATATGTAGTGCAACCTTGTCATTTTTGACCGTCTTTTTGAGTGGAACTTCTCCAAATCAGAGGTGTCTCCCTTAATCTAAAACGAGGTACATTTGTTAGGAAAAGTGTGGATAATCAAAAGACTTAAAGTGGATAGTGAAATTAACAGAGTAGAAGGTAAAGCAGAAGAAGTAGTGCATTTAAACTATTTAAATAGTTTTATTACCTGTTAAATGAACTGTCCATTCTGTTAAGCATTTTAATGATAATTTCACAATCATTAAAACCACAAGTCTTGTAAGTAGTTGTTCATTTGTTACCCTGGACCACAAAACCAGTCATAAGTAGCACGGGTATATTTGTACCAACAGTCAACAATTCATTGTATGGGTCGACTTTGACATTTCTTTTAGCCAAAAATCATTAGGATATGAAGTAACGATCATTTTGTAAATTTCCTACTGTAAATATACCAAAAATGTATTTTTGATTAGTAATATGCATTGCTAAGAACTTTAAATGTGATTTTCTTGATATTTTGATTTTTTGCACCCTCAGATTACAGATTTTCAAATAGTTGTATCTCGGAAAAATATCGTCCTATCCTAACAAACCACACATCAATGGAAAGCTTACAGAGCTAATACATAAGCTTTCAGATGTTGTACACGTATGTATAAATATCTCAATATAATTCAAATCTCAAAATGATTAAAATGTTTTACATCTTCATCTTATATCATGATTACACAACTTACAAAACTGTGCCTAATTTTCTACCTTTTATGATGTCCAAAAGGCACAGAATACCAGAAATAACCCACATTTGCATGTGCATCTGAGCAGATGCCTATATTTTGGGACCATCTTCCAACATTTTGAGTCTCTGTGAGTCTTTTAAGGCAGAAAAGCAATAAAATGAAAAATAATACAAATAGCACCTTCTGTGATTGGACCCTTAATTATAGAGGTCGATCTTTTATCACAGTTTCAGTTTCTCTTTCTGATGCTGAAGTGTCTTGTTAGCATTCAAGGGCACATGGTGATGGTTTATGCATCAACGCTTCCGGGATTCGAACCTACAGACTTTCATTGTTTAGCCCAGACCTTTAAAACAACGCAAGACTGTTTACAGACGATTAACTTAAATAGCAGCATAATAAATACATTGACCAACTAACCATAGACAAAACGGGTTCTTTTCATTTTTAGTTCAGAACGGAAATGCACATGCACAAAACACTGCAATAAAGCCCGTCACCTGTTTATTCGTTGCTGGTTTAGATTGAGCTGGTTTGGGCTCTTCATGGGTGGCTAAAGGAGGTTTACAGCTGCTTTTGTTGATGTTTCCTGATGCTTTGTTAGGTTTACTGTGCACGTTTCTGTGTCCTCTTTTCTTCAAGAGCGCTTGTTTGGATTTGCTTATCTTCACTGCTTTATTCTCAACGCTGGATTCAAATCGATGTCCAAAAGCATCGCC